>NC_088683.1:85429748-85659748 GCF_028017835.1 Emys orbicularis
GGCACCGGTCGGCGCATATCCCAAGAGTGGCAATATGCAGAGGACAGTCAAAGAAGAACCTGGTTTACTGGGGTCCCTTCCTAGCCACAATTTAATGCCCAGATACAAAATGTAATTGGTTAAAGCCTATTTTCAAAATGTTTTCATTTCTGTGTTTGTAGCACTGTTGCAGAAAACTGGCTCTGATGAGTTTAGCACAGCAGGGGGACTGCTGCTGGAGATTTAAGCACCTATTTAAAAAAAGTCTCTAGCCTTTTCCTTGCAGACCTACAGCTCAAAACATAATTTGTTAAGGAAGCTTGATGGTCAGAAGAAGAGTTTCCCCACAGATACCCTCATAAAAGGTTTCCTTCATCTCACAAGTGGGTTCTTCCCTCATGCAGACCTCAGGATGTCCTCCAATCCTGCAAGCACATTGCTCTCATTCAGTCCCCCTCCCCTTATCCTGCAGGCCTCCTGCAATCAGGAGAAAAAGAGCTCTGCTTCTGCAGAGTTTAGGAGATATGTAGTAGAGGTAGCAGGAGGGATCTTAAGAGGTCAGAAGCCTAGGATGGGAAACCAAGAGGCCTGTAGGAGAGGGGAACATCTAGTGAGTCTGAGAAGCACGTCTGTCCTCTTTACGAGCTTTAAGAGGCTCACAAGGGGCCCAACCATATGCTGAGTCCTAGAAGGGTCACCGGTGGCCACATTTGAAAGCCCAAAAGCCTCTTTTATATTATAGGGGGATGACAAGTCTGTTCTAGATCACTGGGAAGTTGATGAACCTATTCTGACTCTGAGACAGAGGATCCTCAGTGGAGGGAGCCCCAAGGAACCAACTCAGATTATGGAAGTCCCCTCTGCAAGGCCTTCTAAGATTCATGGAGGCTACTGACTGTCCCTCCTAATGCTTGCACATGTGCAGGATGGCTTTGGAGAGGCTCCAAAAGAGCTCAATTAAGGACTTGCAGGGGATGGACACAAGCCTCTTAAGGTCAACATGGTTTGGGGCCTTGGTGAGCATCTTGAGTCTCATGAGGAGCAACTCATGATGCACCTGCCAAAGTTTGCAGGAGGTGGGCACTCCATCACAAAGCCCACAGGGTGTGGAGGCTCTTGTTTGGTTAGCTGGTTGACTGGTTGAACAGCCTACTAAGACTTGCTGGGGTTATGGAGGGGAGCCTTCACCCTTTGGAAACCCCTACCTGGAGCACTGGGAGCAGTACAATACATACAAAATGTACGTAGAACACTAGGAAGACTGAAACACTATTTTTCAAATTTTAATTTATCACTTTCCTAATAAGCAACCGAAAGCACATACCCACATTACACTCACTGACTTACCTCTCCAGCAATGCTCTCCTCTCATCCTGATTATTTTGTACTGTTGCTTCTAAAACTGCAATCTCCCCACGCAAATCATCCGTCTGTTTCTCTAGCTCACTGACCCTCCTTTGACTGCTCTGCCACTCTTTCTTCATTGTAGCAAGATTTTCATTCAGAGCTGTGATCTGCATGGTGAGCTTGGCTTCCACCTCCTCACGTTTTCTGTTTTCTTCTTCTTTCTCTTTTATCTCTGTGCGCTGAGAAAAAAGGAAACATTGAACAATGAGCTATCAAATAGCTCTGAGTTTGTAACCAGGTTGGTGTGTTATCAACTCCAACATCAAAATTAAAATGATGGTAACACTTATCTCTGATACATCTGCAAAACCATTTTTGATATTTTACAGCTAGCAGGGAGTTATTCGGGCATGTCTTTTCAAAGAGTCACTTTTTCTAATGGAACAATGTTCCTTATAAGTGAAAGAAAACTAGATTCTGCCCTTCTGGTATTGTTCAACTGAGGCAGGGAAATGAAAAACCATGTACTTACAATTTCAAAACTAAGTTAGTTTTAATTAATAAACGGCTATTATACTAAACAAATGCCTGCTTATGGTCCCACTATGGATTTATACCTATTTGTCAAAATAGTGCTTAGCCTATTGTACCTGAGTTTTCCTACAATATAATCTGTCTCACGTTGAAGGTTTTTGGAAATATTTACAAATCATTGATTAAAAATGTAAATGCCATGAGATTAAAATTAAGTCTGCCTCCCTCCCTCTTTGAAAGGAACCAGAGACGTGCTAAAGACACACAAATTCTATACATGCTCACCAGTTTAGTTTCAATCTCAACACATTCCTTCTTCAGTTCTTCCTCTTTTTTTTTCAGCTGATCTTTGATAATTTGCTGATTCTTCTTCTCCTGTTCAAGAGCTAAATTCATGTTATCTACTTTGCCCTGCAGCTCTAATTTCTGTTGAATCAATAGCTGCTTCGCATCCTTTAGATTTGTCACCTCCTGTTAAAATACAAGTTTAAACTATCACATAGGGTCTAAAAATAAAATGGTAAAACTTATCTGTGAACTAACTTCAGACTGAGGATAACTATTTCCTGGGATAGGAGAGCAAATGCCTTTACGGCACAAAATATCAACTGACCATGTTTAAGTTAGGTACCTAGGTTACAAATTACATCTTAGATTCCTACAAACAGAAAAAAAAATTCTAATTTACTTCTCCACTAAAATAGTGGAAATTATGTTTGCTTACTTTCTGGCTTTCTGTTAAGTAGTAGGTTTGTCAATTTCTCTTTTCTTTAAGTTGGATTCTAATAAATTTCACTGTCAGGTTTTCTGCACTAGGTAAGTGTCAAAAGGTGAGTTACAAACCCTGTGGTGGCAAGAAGGGAATTTTTATTTATTTATTTAATCCATTGGAAACAATTATTGCATGGGAGAGTTTCTACAGGTCTTAAGTTTGTAAATATTTACCTACATATTGTACTGGAAATAGCTTCAAAAATAGATGGAATAACTTAATTTGACACGAATCATTCTTCTTTAAATCCACAGCCCAATAAAAATGTATTATTCTGATGAATGAGGGGTGATAGTTTTTCATAGGACACATTCCACTGAAAGTCAAGACAAAACATCACAAGGATAAAGTCTTTTTTCTACTTTCAAACCCATGGGTGGATGATATGGCCATACTTGATTTCATAAGTGGAGATATTTTTGGTTTCAGTCTGACTGCAACCACAGAGAACAAGAGGTGAATATTAAGCTGACATCCCAGTTTGTGTATGTTTTAAAATTCTCTGCAGCTCTATAAATTCCTTCTTTTTTTAGCACAGAGGTTTCAGGAAGTGTGTGACAATTATAGTTAGTGTTCCCAAAATCAAAATGCATTGGTCATTGAATTCTCTGGAAGTAACCATCATTTTTAGACACTGGATCACAAAAGAACATCTGAAAGCCATAATATTTTTTTTGTATTTCCAAAGAACTTATAAATATTCAGGCTATTTTAAAATTAATTTACTTTTATTAGATTGTAAGCTCTTTGTGGGATGGACTGTGTCTTCTTTTATACTCACAAAACCACCTACAACATTGGGGAGGCCAGCAGAAGCAAATAAATTACTATTAATAAATATAATATGTAATTAAATGTAGAAAATGTAGCCAGGCTGTCTTTTAAAAGTGTCAGATTTCAGAAGAGACAGAAAAGTTTTAGAGATGTTAAATGTAACTAGCATTTATAATACAAACAAAGACTACAAAAAATAACTCCATCCTCTAATTTTTTCTCTTCCTTTTCTATCTCTCTTTTTTTTTTTTTTTTTTGAAAGTGAAGTATCCTTAAAAAAGATTCAGTCTTGCCTCAAGAGTGATTTTTAAAGTAGTTTCAACAAAATTGGTTTAACTAATATTGATTTGGTATTTTAATGTTGCAATAAATTACAAGCACTTAAGAGTGACAGGTAGGTACATTTTTAATGAATGTACAATTTTTTTTAATTAGGAGTGTCGCTTTTAAAAATCAGAGTTCAGGTTGGATACAACCATTCAAAAACAGCTTAAAATCTCCCCACCCCGATAACTTCACACTTTACATGGCTTTCCTTATCAGTGAGAACATGTACCTTAATAAAACTAAGATGTTGGTTTTGCTTTGGGATTTTGGTTTGTTTCTTGGTTTGTTGTAAGGCTGGAAGAGGCTGTTTAATTTCCTCACTTCTCAGAATTTGGGGACACAGAGTGAGAACTTTTCCTCTTGACCACTTTTTATTAAAACATTGGGAGAAAGCCTGGATATTTAATTGCTTAGAGTCATCTATATAAAAGGAGACAGCAGGGTCTAGAGGTTAGAGTACAGAATTTGAAGTCAGGAGACTTGGATCACAACCAACTGACCCAGTCCTGCTGTGTGACCATGGAGAAATGACTTAGGCCTAATCCACAAAGGGACTTAGGGATTGCAACTCCTAACTTTTAGGCCCTTGCCACCAGGGCCGGCTCCAGCTTTTTTGCCGCCCCAAGTGGTGAAGCGGGGGGAAAAAAAAAGAAAAGAAAAGAAAAGAAAAGAAAAAAGATAAAGCCGTGACGGCAGCACTTCGGCGGCAGCTCTACCGCGCTGCTTCATTCTTCGGTGGCAATTCAGCGGCGCGTCCTTCCCTCCGAGAGGGAGTGAGGGACCCGCCACCGAATTGCTGCCAAAGACCCGGACGTGCCGCCCTTTCCATTGGCCGCCCCAAGCACCTGCTTCCTTCGATGGTGCCTGGAGCCGGCCCTGCTTGCCACCTCAGTGGAAACTACAAACCCTAGTTAAGGTACCTAGGCTCCCTATAGAATACATGGGGAGAGATAGGCATCTAAGAATGGGATCCACAGAAGCTAGCACACTAGACAGGGAGCTGCCTAAAGTAGTCAATGGGAGATGCTGAGGAGAAAGGTGGGTCCTAGCCCTGCCCCTCTCAGGGAGTGAGGCGACTCAGTCTGGGCTGGAAAAAGACACCTATCTCTGCTTGCAACCCACAGCCAGGGACCCACTCCTGGAATCAGGTGCATAAGCTTGTGACGGGTTGGATCACAGAAACCCCCTTGGGAGCTGCCACCCAATGTGCAAAGACTACCCTTGCTTCTGTTTTCCCTGCCAGCTCAGGACTCCAGCACCCCGTCTCGCTGAGTCAGACACTCCTGTCTGGCTCCAACACAGAACAAGGGTCCGAATCAGTTGTCCTAAAGCTGCAAGTTTACCCAAAAACAGCTCACAGGAGTGTGCTTGTCTTTAGCACTCAGATGCCCAACTCCCAATGGGGTCTAAACCCAGATAAATCCGTTTTACCCTGCATAAAGCTTATGCAGGGCAAACTCATAAATTGTTCGCCCTCTATAACACTGATAGAGAGATATGCACAGTTGTTTGCTTCCCCAGGTATTAATACATACTCTGAGTAAATTACTAAATAAAAAGTGATTTTATTAAATACAGACAGTAGAATCTAAGTGGTTCAAAGTAGTAACAGACAGAACAAAGTAAGTCACAAGCAAAATAAAATAAAATGCGCAAATCTATGCCTAATCAAACTAAATACAGATAAGTTCCTCACCAGTTCCAGAATGCTCCCTTTTACAGGCTACTCTCCCTTTAGCCTGGGTCCAGCAATCTCTCACAACCCCTGTAGTCTCTGTTCAAGTATCCTGGGGGGGTGGAGAGGCTCCTTCTTTAGCCAGCTGAAGACCAAATGGAGGGGTCTCCCCCAGGTATAAATAGGCTCTCTCTTATGGGAGGAGACCCCCCTCCTCCCTCCTATGCAAAGTCCAGCTCCAAGATGGAGTTTTGGAGACACCTGGGCAAGTCACATGCCCCTGCATGACTCAGTCTTTACAGGCCGACGCCATTGTCCACATGGTATCTTGCATGTCTCCAGGAAGACTTCTTATGTGGATTGGAGCATTCCAAGATGCATTGTTCCCCAAGTGTTTCCTGATCAGGTACTTAACCTGGCGAATTCCTTCCTAAAGAAGCTGACCAAATGCCTCCCAAAGCTTACTTAGAAACCAAGCAAGCATACAGCCCATATTCTTAACCTCAAGTAGAAAATGATATATATATGTACAAATAGGATGAATAGATATAGTAGACCATAACCTTTACGGAGATATGTTACCTGGCACAGGCAGCAGAAAACATATTCCAGTTATGTCATACATACATTTATAAGCACCCCCTCCCCATAAAGCCTTATGGGGTACACCGTCACAAAGCTGTTTCTTACAGAAGTGATGGCAGCACACATCTAGCTCCTCACAAAACAGCCAAGGAGCAGAGGGGATGGGAAGGCCTCCCTTATAATCTTTAGCCCAGTGGTTAGTGTACACAGTAGACCCCAGTTCAATTAACCTCTCTGCCTGATATGGAGAGGGAAATTGAACTTGGGCCTCCTGCATTGCAGGAGAGTACCCTACCCACGAGGCTATAGAGTCATTCTCACTCTCTGGCCCAAAGCATATTTAATTATTTATACTCAGTAGAACAGCTTCAAGAAGAGACACTGATCCCCATCAGAATAACCCATAGCTCAGTGCTCTGAGAACACCAACTGGACTGGGCCCCACAAGATAGGCGGGGACATCTATCTTCACCTGGTTTGAGGATTCTGCTGGGGCTTAGCCATGAGAATAGGTGCCTGGAAGTTTAGACTGAGGTGTTATGTACTTACCCAGTGGCAGAAACTTTGGCACCTGGGGGACTTTTACAGAAAAAATGTAGGCACCTCCAGAGTTAGGTGGGAGCTGACCAGAGATTTTGAAGATCTCAGTGGTGCCTAAAGTTTGGACTTGGGTGTCTGATGTGGGAGTTAGGCTCCTAAGTACTTTTGTAGGTATGGGCCTTAATCCCTCTGTGTTTGAGTTCCTTCATGTGTAAAATGGAGATAGTAATACCCATAATTGCAAAGCAATTTGAGATTCTCTGACTGAACGTGTTACGTTCGTGCATATTCTTATTACTATCTGTAGTTCCAATTTGTGTCTCAACATACCTTCTCAAATTCTTGCTTGCAGGTCCTAAGCTCTTCACTCAATTTAGTACTATCTTTTTCCAGCTTACTCTTTATTTCCTGGAGCTCTGTTGTTTTAGATTTTTCATTAGCCAAATCTTTTTCTTTCAAAACCTTGAAAAAAAAAAAATCAAAGGAAAAATGGGACCTCATCCAGACTCTCAGTTATCTATCAAAAACCTCTTGATTACAAAGATTGCTGATGGGAGAATGATTGTATCAGATCTCCATCCACAATTATTTTGTCTGATCTTAGAGAAACCCTATCATTTAGTTTCATCTTTAAAATCAATAATCTGTTTTTTCTTTTCAGATTCATTTTGTTCAGTACATGGCCCCTCGGGGATATTTAACTTATGCTGAAATTGTTTTAATATATTCTGCCATTTCAACTATTTGTTTAAAATCTTTTATGTATCAGTGGTCCAATAAACTGCTGTAAGTGCAGGTACACATTGCATTAGCACAATACATTGAGAAGTCCTGGCATATTTCTAAATAGGTTTCCATTAGAAAACAGGAAAGAGGAGAAAGGTAATGGGAAAAGTAAGTTACCTTGTCTTTCTGGATTTCCTGTAACATTTTGTTCTGTTCTTTCAGCTGCTGTTCTTTCTTTGACACATCCTGCTCCAGAGTAGCCTTTATAGTCTTAAGTTCTTGGATCAACTGATTAAGGTTACCAATTTGATTTCTGTTTGAAACTAATTCCTCCTGAGCCAGAGCAAGTTTCTCCTCTGTGGACTAATTAAAAAAACAGTTCTGAAAATCATCTGTCAAAGCTATTTCAAGATCTCCACATTAGTCACAATAATTTAAATACTTGTTATGCATCTGCATGGAAAGACCAGCTTCTGGTGTGTAGTACTTCATTTTAAAATTTCAGTAGAACACAGTTAGTAGACTGACATCTAAGGAAAGAAAAACTTCTCCAATAACGTTTCCAGTAATAGGAGTTGGAGTTTACATATTTCAAATGCATCAAGAAGAAAAGAAGGAAAATACACAGTAAAAAAATTAATGAAAAACAAAAACTTATTTCTTCAGGCACTTGAATTGCCCTATGATTACAGGTAGTTGTACAGATGAGAAATAGGTAAAGTGGTAGGATGAGATTTTTCAGAAACATTCAGTGCTATCTTAACTCTGTTCTTGTTGAGTTTTTCCATAGACTTCAACGGGAAGAGAGTTAGGCCCATCATGAGTGCTTTTGAAAATCCCATCTGTCTTGTAGCAAAGTCCCAAACTTTTTATGGTTTCTCTCTTTCCCTCATATGTCTAACCTGTCTTCTTGGAAAGTAAGTTCTTTACATCCTCTTGTTGGGACAATGCCTATAACATTGTGAGAGCAACAGTAAAACACATAAGTAATAATAAGGTAACTGTTGTAATTAACAGCTGTTGAGCAATTACAAGAGAAGCAAACTGAACTTTATCTTAGGGGAGGGCAAATCAGGAGCAGAAGTAATAATTTCAACACTTTGTCATGGACAAAAGAGGTTGCAATTCATTTCCAAAAGGTATTTTGAGAACAGTGTCTGAGCTAAGCAAGAGCAAAGGAAGAGACAAATTATGTGAAGAGTTGCTAGGTGTGTTAACACACAAATTATATAAAATTGGTTCAAGTCCCAATTAAGAAGACATCTCTATTAACAACTTCTTAATTAAGTGGCACTTGCCATGTGTAAATTAGAGCACATAGTAGACTGCACTTTAACTTCCAAACTCCATATAATACAAGTAATTATTGCAAATTTATTCAATGACATTATTCAAAAATATTTACACACTATACAGTACAGCATAGGCTGACTGCTACGTTTTCTCTCACCAATTTTTAGAGCTTCTTGGTCTGTGTATGTACAATTAAAATTCCAATCATTGCTACCATTAATGGTAAATTTAAAGGAAAAAAGTCTGGTGCAGACAAGGCTTACTTAAGGCTCACTACTCATTGATGCTAGCACCTAAAAATATTTTTTGCTCAACACAGCTGATAACCACTTAATTTCCACCAAATAAGTTTCTTGTAGTATCTTAATTTAAGTGTTAAAAATAAAACTAAAGATTTTATCCCCTTCATAGAGTATGTGTTTGTTAAACTCCTCATCTCCTCTCGCTCAAAGTAAAATGTGGCTACTGTTCCAGTGTTCCAAACTCTTGTGATGTTTTCAGAAGTCTCACAATATTTGGTGATCTTCTTAAAGCCTCAGCTTGCTGGAATCATGAGATTGCATGAGTATCTCAGTTTAAAAACAATTCTAGCTCTCATGGTGGCGCAGAAAAGCTTGAAAAGTCAGAAGCAAATAAAAAGTCTCAATATTTTTCGATTTTGTGATGTGTAAGCCCAGTTCATAAATTCTGAGCCCTTGAGGTTGGTGATACTACTTTTGTAACAGGAGCATTTCAACAGTAGTGTTTGAAAGCAGGGTTGGCTGCATCAATGGAAGGAACAGATGGTGACTCAAGACACTAGAACTAAGGAATATCAAAAAAACGACCTGTTTTTCAGTAAACAAATATATAAATAACTGAACAATGCTTAAGGTCAGATTTATTGTTACCTCTTAGAATCACAAAGCTTCAGTAAGAGGATTATGTTGGGATTTAAGCACAGAGGGATAGTCCTTATAAAAAGGCATATTCTCTTTATGAAACTTAAACAATATGCATATCCCAAACCATATTCAAAGGCAGGTAAAAAGGAAAAGCATGTAAGTCATTAAACCCTGCTTCAGTATCTGGTAACAAAACAGAACACAGCCCAACAGTAGAGCTATGGAAATATCTCCCAAGATATTTTAAGTGGACACTAAACCCTGTTCAAAACATGCAGTGAAATCCTGGCCCCACTGATGTCAATGGGAATTTTGCCCATTAGTTCTTGCAAAGGCCTTTATGATGTGGGAGACTGCCAGAACTCAACAACGATGACAACTCAGACTATTACATTTTAATACTGAGTGAAAAACTGCCCAACCAAAATCAATGGGAGTTTTGCCCCTTACAATTTCACCTATTATTTTTAATGGGCCAGTTTTAACATGTGCATTACAGTGTCCTCTTCTAACTAGTATCCTCTTCAACAGTAGTAAATATTCTTTAAATGACTCCAATGTATAACACACTGTTTGTGTGACTCTCTTTCTGTATGAGTAGCAGTACCCTCCGTTACTGGATGGAATGTCAGACCAGCTTAAATATTAATGTCCACACTGACATCTTAGATCCTATCTAGCTTATAGCTATAATACTGCTACACAAGTATGAATACTTAACAGATAAGCTCCTTTGTTTTCAGTTTAAAACGATTTTTAAACTAAAAAATCCCGGGTTTTACAAAAAAGTATTATTTGTTTTTTTCCTGATGTTCACCCTACCTTGGTATCATTCAAATATATAAAAAATAACTTGTTCTATTACAAAAATAGAATATAGTGCATGATATATATCTATTTTACAAGAATACATTAGTTGGTGTGTGTATATGCAAAGCTGCTTGTTAAAGTAAGGCAATGTATTAGTCTAGAAGATACACACAATAAACAGGCATGCACGCAAGCTCTGAAGTGTGTGCACATCTGAACATACTGATGAATCTCACGCCCACCATGCACACATTTCAAGCTGTTAGCAGATAATGGTTTAAAGATCTGACAAACTAAAATGGGAAGAAAATGAAAATATGTGTCAGAATACATTTCAGAACACAAGGAAATATTCAAAAGTTTAAAAAAAAACAAAAACAGGAGAAAAGGGATGAAGTTGAGTATTTGCACTGCAAATGGTGTGGCCCAATTATTAAATGTAAATATTTAAAGACTAATAGTTCTAAGTCTACAACAGTAAACTGTTTATTGAAATGAAAAGTTTTATTTTCAGATTAGAGATATATTGTTTTCTTAAACTCAGAGGTGACGTGTTTTGAGTGCTGTTTTAGTTCTGTAGCAAATCATATTGAATTCGTTCATCAAACCATTAATCTACTGAATACTTTTTCCCCCTCTCCTTCCGTCCACCAAAATAACCCCTGATATTTACCCAGAAAAATGATTAATAGTTTTTCCCACTGATTTTCATCTATTTTTGTTTTTATAGTAATAAACACTGATAAATTCCCAGGAAAAATTAAATAAAATAAAAACAAAAAATGAAGGGCCCTATTAACAGGTTAATGCTAGTTTAATTTTAAATTCTTGAATAAGGAATAAAACAAAGTACAAATTGGGTAAGTAATGAGATCAATGGGATATTTATTAGAATGTTCTTAAACAGGGGATGGGACAAGCAGAGGAGGCATTAGAAAATATTCTGAGGACATATGTACAAGGTAACAGTGGCTTAGGTGCACTAGCCTTTCTGCCTTTTTTATTACATGTGTAATCTGAATTTGAGGGAGTGGGGGATGGGAGGGAAGAATTACAAGCAAATACACAGAGAGAAAAGGTCAAATAAAAAAAAACACCAACCAGGAAGACTATGCTATGAAGCAAGGTAATTCCCCAAATACATTCTACTGCTGGCATCGTCTATGGAAGAGACCAGGACTAGATTAGAAAAGCATCCAGGCCAAGACTGAGGTGCATTTGCAAGATCTCATACACTATCTATTTGTTTAATTCGATCCAGCCCAGGGCTAGCAGTTCCTCATTTTCATGAGCACTACACATTCACTTACAGAAAATGTAACTTTTTGAAAAAAAGAGCAATTTTTGTAAACAATATAAAGTCCCCCCAATTTACATATATTAAAAGAGAATATAATTTATTTGTCAGCTCAAATCCATCCATCCATTCCCCTCACACATACCATCAATACAGTTAAAGAATTGCAAGAGATCAACACCCTTATTTTTAAAAAGGAACACATCCTTTCTATAACTTTAACTTTAGCCAAAGTGAATTGGTTTGGTGCCATTTTTGTGGGGGGAGGCACAAGGCAATTTTTTAAACTGAAAAAGTATGTATTAAATTGTAATGTATAGAGGTGCGTGTATTTTATATACATACACATACATACACACACACACACACACACACACGTCATATTTTCTTTTCAATCTACATTAATTCAAATTTGACTTTTAAAACATTATTGTGCACACCTCTGTCCCACCATCCACCCCTTCAGATTACACCAAATCTTTTCACCTTGGCTAAAGTGACATAACATATGTTCCTTATTAAAATAAAGGCTTTGATGTTAACCAGCCCTTCATTTCTTTAATTATATTGATAAGGAGAGGAGGAATTGGGTTCACCAGAGCAATTGTCTGATCTAAGGCTAGCCTTCATGGAACACTGTCACCTAAATATCTCAAGCTATAAGATTTCCCTTGAACTCCCATGATCTGCTTTTCATCATAGTGCAGCTTCCACAGCAGACTGATTCCTTTAGCTAGGAAGGTCAAGAAATAGCTCAGTAGTTTAACAATGATATTCCATTCTCACGCCAGCAGATGGTGCTATCAGTACAGCTCAACTCATGCCCTCCAATCCTACCCAGCCACTATACATGCCACCTCAGTTCATATCATCCACATGGCTTGAGGCCATCTATCTTCATATCTGTCTGAAACCTTGGCCTCCCAGAGTCTGTGTGCCAAGTTGTGTTAAACCATTTAGCCATTCCAAAGATATTTTTATTTAGCTAAAGTGAAGGCTAACAGTGAGGGTATCTCACATTCAGACCTAATCAAGTTTATTTAAACTTCTCTTTAACAAAACTGGTTTTGACACCATGTGGACTAAATCACTGCTTTGCAATGACTATCCTTCTTCTATTAAAAGACCTGAAGTGACAAGAAAAACATTCAAGATCATCTAGTTTATATGTTTCAAAGATCTGTATTGTACAAAATGACTCCAGATGTTTCAACACACCATGAATGAGATACTTCATTGTAGCGATGGGGCCAAACCAAAACCCTGGACCTGAACCCCAACACAAACTTTGGATCCAGATGCAATCCAAATTCTGTGGTTCTGACTCAGGTGTATTTATTATTAATATTAAGCAAGGCCCCTAGTTTTATGTAGCCTATGAGTGGTAAATTTTGCATTTGAGAAGATGAAATTCTGCTACAAGAATTGCCTGACTTTAGCGATTCTACTACTTTAACATCTGAATATCAAAATACTTCTTCTGTGTCACCATTGCTTTTTAGATCACTGCCTATGGAGAACACAAATTTTTTCTTCACTTTCTTAATCTAAAACACATACTTTCTAAGTTTATACTGCAATAAAAGCTATACAGCATGTCCTGGGTTAAGGAGGGTAGGAACATTTCCCCCCTCCCTCCCTTTTTTTAAGCAAAAATAAGAGAGAGACTGAAAATAGTTCTTAGAACTAATTTAATTAATATTAACAGACATGCAGTATCAGCCTTGTTCCTTCTCTACTCTCATAATCTAGCTATGCTTTCAGCCCAAAAAGTGAACTTGTTCTAACTTAGGAAGAACTATAGTCGGGCGCCCTATTTCAAAGCTGATGATACAGAGTCAATACAGGGAAGTCTGGTAACAACAACAGGCACTTTTTCTTTGCATTTCACCTTTATGAAATGATAAAAATGGTTAGAAACAGAGTTTCTGTACTGAGGTTGTAACTATACATTGTCATATGAAACTCATGAAAATAACTAGCTGAAAAACAGGTCGCAGCTTTTCCCCTTTTTGTGATGTCACAAACTCGATAAATCATTCAAAACATTTACAAAGAGATTTAAAATGGTAGATCCCAAACCTGCATACAGTTATGCACAAGAGTAGTCCCATGATGTCAATGAGACTACTTACAAGTGTAACCATTTGCAGGATCAGGAACTTATAATGAAAAAAAATCAAACAAAAAGATGTGCTTAAGGGGAGAGATAACAGGAGATTTAGAACAAATATAAAAAATCACAAAGGTTCAGCAAATTAAAAAAAACAACTGGGAAAAATAATGATGACCACTAGGTCTAATAAAGTTAACTATGAGAACAGCTTCCATTTTGCTTTGCACCAATGCTCTATGTAGGACAGGGTTGGGATCCAAAATTGGGTTTTGAAGAGTCATGTGACAGCTCCTGTGGCTCCTGTCCCACGTGGCTGACTGAGCTTGCCTCTCTGCTTCAGGCATTGCAACCGCTGGGGTCCCAGCACCACTTAGGGTTAGCCCATCTGTCATGATGATGGGAGTTCGGGTAGACCAAATTTGAGTGAGTGGCACTGCAATCCCATGAGCCAGGTCACAACTCCAGTCACACAAATTTGGTCCAAGCAGGGAGCAGGGTCGAACCAGAGCAGTGCTGCAACCCTGGAGGTTGCAACACCTGGAGCAGACAGCCAAGCCCAGACAGCCCCACAGCATAGGAGCTGCAAGAGCCGCTACTTTGGGGTGAGTGCCAGGCAGGACCCAACTGAAACCACCCCAGAGCCTCCACTGCTCTAGGAAACCCCAGCAGCTGTAACTATTAGACCCGGTACATAAGAACGTAAGAACTGTCACACTGGGTCAGACCAAAGGTCCATCTAGCCCAGTGTCCTGTCTTCCGACAGTGGCCAATGCCAAGTTCTTCAAAGGGAATGAATAGAACAGGTAATCATCAAGCGATCAATCACCTATCGCACATTCCCAGCTTCTGGCATACAGAGGCTAAGGACACTATCCCTGCCCATCCTGGCTCATAGCCATTGATAGAACTATCTTCCATGAATTTATCTAGTTCTTTTTTGAATCCTGTTATAGTCTTGGCCTTCACAACATCCTCTGGCAGAGAGTTCCACAGGTTGACTATGGAAGTGAAAGCAGAGAAGGAAGAATGGGAACAGGTGGAAGAAAACCTTTTCCAGTAACAAAACTGATTGTTTTGGTTTTCTACATATGAAAGGTCAAACTGTAAATCCCTGGTCTCATTGTAGTCAATGGCAAAACTCCCATCACCTTCCATAGAGACAGAATTTCACCTCTGAAATTCAACATATTTTAAATGTATCCTGAGTTCTAAATTTCTCTCTTAAGTGCTGTCTCATGATGATTCCCTTTACAGAAACAAACAAAAAACCAAAAATGTACCTGGAAACCAAACTGACCACCACTCTTCACAGGCACTGCAACAGTGAGAAAGGCCTAGGTTTCCTGGGCAACCAATTGCAACCACTGCCATTCATAATATATGGATGACGGCATAGGGTTGTATGCCTTCTTGGTATGAGTTTGGAATGGCTGGATTAGGAATAGCAAAATCTCTCTACCATCAACTCACACTCCCTCATGTATTTTCAAATATACATTTTAGAGAACAGTTTCTTAATAATTTTTAAACATTTTAAATTTTGTGTGACATTTTTTCACATCCTTTTGCATGGAAAGGTGCACTGGTTGCCATGTGCAGTCCTTAGAATGACAGAAAAATCAGAAATTTTAAACTTCCAAAATTGATCTGTGATAGCTTTTCTATACACCAGGAGTTTGCAATTTCAAGAGAAATCACAAAGGCTGAAAGGGGAAAATGGCAAATGAACAAAAGGAAACAGAAACACTGCCCAAACTGAAGCCAACGTCCACAGGAACAGCAGAGAACTGGCAAGTCACACTCGCAATTCTGATGGGGACCTGCTTTGCTAATCACAGTCACAAAAGAACTGAACTGAAATGTTCTACACAGATACCCAAGCATTAGCACTTGATCTTAGAATGAGGATCATCACCTATTAGTGCCTCAGTGAGGAGTAACTCCCTCAGGGCCAGCCCACCGCACAAAAGACTGGAGCCTTCTCCCAGCAGGTGAAGTTGGGCAGGGGATGGGGGAAGAGGTCAAGATGTTAAAAATAAAATACTGATGGGCTCTTGGAGCAATAATGTTTTTGTTTTTCTTTATGTGTCCTTAGGTAAAAACAGTCCCATTAGTTGTGCACATCATTCTTAGCCTTCAGCTTCAGAGAACATACAGGAATCTCAGGAACTACCCCCCAAATATTTTGCTTATAATATCTTTGGAGCCTATCTATTTTGCATAGTACATTAAAAACACTAAATAGGGACACACTTGTTTACTACGAGGCACAAAAGAGTGAACTGCATTGCATTTCCGTAACTGTGGGCCAAGCCCATTATATTCTGTAGCCATCAAAAAGTTTAGTTAGTTTATAAAGCATCCTTAGTTTTTCTTTAAAAAGAAAATTCCACCTTCTTTAGCAAATATAATTTGCAACCCTAAATATTTATCAATCTACTTCCACTTGCAATACATTTTTTGGCCTACTTTTCCATTAAGTTGCACTCTCTGTCATGTATTTCTAAATATTTATGGTGGCCGTGACATCAATTGCAACAAGGCTCCAGAATTCCAATTAAAGGAAACAATATCTGAGGAAACTAGGAGGACTTTACTAATAATATAACATGGGATGTATCACCATGACATGACAAAATATCCTCTGAGAGGAAAAGGAAAAATAAAGACTCTCCAAATCTTTCATCTACTGGTTTTGTATATTTAGCACATAAGTACCAAGGTGAAAACAGTTTAGAAGGATGTGTTCATAGTCAATTGTATTCTTTGTGTGGTCTAAGAATAAATTGATCTTTTGATCATTATTTGGAATTTTCTCAATAGGATTTTTGTTGTTTTGTTTTTTACATCTTTTTAATTTAGCTATATTTTACAGTGGTCTTTTAGCATTTTATTAAACTGTCTTGTTCAGTGATGATATTATTATAAAACAAAAACCCATACACTGCCTCCATGTTTGTACGGCATTTTAGCACAATAGAACCACAATCTTAAAATTTATAAAATTATACATTTGCTAAGACTGGTAACCTTGTTTTCTTGTTATTGCCAACCTCCTCTGACCCCAGGTTGTGTCCTTGAATTCCCAACTCTGAGCATTCATAGGGACACTTACAGTGGAGCACCCATAGGGACACTACTCGAAGAAGTTGCCAATACAGACAATGACCGAAATATCATACAAGAAGATTTGGAGGACTTTAAAAACTGGAATAAGAGACATGGGATGGAATTTAATAGTGCAAAGTTATGCACTTAGGGACTAACAACAAGAATTTTTGCTATAAGTTGGGGACTTATCATTTGGAGGTGACAGAGGAGGAGAAAGACCTGGTGTACTGGTTGATCACAGGAAGACTATGAGCCACCAATGTGATGCGGCCAAGAAAAAGGTTAATGCAGTCCTAGGATGCATCAGGCAAGGTATTTCCAATACAGACAAGGAAGTGTTAGTACCATTATACAAGGCACTGGTGAGACTTCATCTGGAATACTGTATGCAATTCTGGTCTCCCATGTTTAAGAAAGATGAATTCAAACTAGAACAGATGCAGAGAAGGGCTACTAGGATGATCAGAGGAGACTCAAAGAGCTTGGCTTGTTTAGCCTAACCAAAAAAAGGGGAGATATGATTGCTCTCTATAAATACATTAGAGGGATAAATATGAAGAAGGGAAAGGAATTATTTAAGTTAAGAGCCAATGTGGACACAAAAACAAATGGATATAAACTGGTTATCGACAAGTTTAGGCTTGAAATTAGACAAAGGTTTCTAACCACCAGAGGAATGAAGTTCTGGAGCGGCCTTCCAAGGGGAGCAGTGGGGGCAAAAACCTAACTGGCTTCCAGACAGAGCTTGATAAGTTTATGGAGGGGATGGTATCTGCAACTGCTAGCAGCATATATCTCCAATGGCTGGTGATGGGACACTAGAATGGGAGGGCTCTGAGTTACCACAGAGAATTCTTGCCCAGGTGTCTGGCTGGTGACTCTTGACCACATGATCAGGGTCTAACTCATTGCCATATTTGGAATCGGGAAGGAATTTTCCCCCAAGTCAGGTTGGCAGAAAACCTGGAGGGGAGGGGAAGGGGGGAGAATTCGCCTTCCATTGCATCATGGGGCATGGTTCTCTTGTAGGTTTAAACTATGGTAAATGGCGGATTCTTTGTAACTTTGAGTCTTTTAATCATGGTTTGAGTACTTCACTAACTCAGCCAGAGGTTATAGGTTTATTAAAGGAGTGGATGGGTGAGGTTCTGTGGCCTGCAATGTGCAGGAGGTCAGACTAGATGATCATAATGGTCCCTCCTGATCTTAGAGTCTATGAGCACTGCAGTTTGGCCAAGACACAAGGGCTAATAGACCTTTCTTTCCAGAAAGGGCCATAGAACCTTTAATGACTACACATGATCAGGGCCAATTGTTTTGCAACTCACCCTAAAGATAACTCCTCTAGCACCATATTTCCTAACACTTGCTGGGGCACTGCTTCAGTCAGTCACCCCTATTTTCTGTCTGTGACACATAATGGTCTAATCTCCTGTGGGCTGTAATACGTAAGTCTAATTTTGGGTGTTTGGTTTAGTGTGTGGGTGCTGGATGGTGTTGGTGTCCTGTGATATACAGGCTGTCACAAGAGATGAACTAGTGGTCACTTCCGGTTTTAATTCTATGACTCCTCGACTATGAGTACTGACTGAGAGGAAAAAGCACTATCTACTGACTCTCCAACACCAGTTCCAGCAGTACTTGGGCTTTCTTGGAGGTCTCCAATCCAAGCACTGACAATGTCAGGGTCTACTTAGATTTGGCATCTGAATCAAGATGGTATGGCTACATCACTTTATATGTAAAATAGGTCCCACTAAAG
Organism: Emys orbicularis; assembly: GCF_028017835.1. Taxonomy (NCBI): domain Eukaryota; kingdom Metazoa; phylum Chordata; order Testudines; family Emydidae; genus Emys; species Emys orbicularis. The sequence goes on from NC_088683.1 coordinate 85,448,281, forward strand.
AGAAATCCCTTTAAAAATATATCTTGAATGAAAATAGTATGTAAATTTGCCAAAACAACTGGGTCACCTGTAGAACACCACAGACTAAACGGGTTTGTTGCAGGAATGCAAGCTGAGGAGCACTGTCAAAGCCTGTTACATCCATACAAAGGAGTCAAAAAGGCACTAAATTGTGGGGGAGGGAAATACTCTTGGGGTTGCTCCCTTGCATGCTGGCAGAAATGGATGCCATTAGTTGTATTTCTGTTTCCACAGATTGGGAACTACGCAGGGGTAAGACTGGGGACAAGCTTTACACAGAGTGGAATGTGTAAAGAAAGAACTCAGTACTCCTAAATCCTTCACCTTGTTCCCAGAGCTCAGACAACAGCACTGCTACAAAACACTTGTGAACTAGAAGGGCATTCTAGGTACATCAGGCAAAAATACTTGGCATTTAAATTAATTCCAACATGTACTGTGTCCTGAGGGAAAGAACACAATACAATTCTATATATAGCAAGAGAGTTTTTTCTTCACATTGCTCTCACTTTGCTTCTTTCTATTCATCCTGAAGACAAACATTATTAAGTCACTTATGACTTTAAAAAGACACTGTACCTTAAGGTCTTGCCTTGTTGCCAACAGCTCAGATTCTTTACCATAAAGATCCAGCTGAAGTTCTTTCATATTTTCCTGATCTTTTTCATGGATCTTCTGTAGCTCTGCTAGTTTTCCTTTCTCTGCTTTAAGCTCCTGTGCTGATAATGTTACCTGCTGCTGTAATTTATTCTCTAGTTCTGCCTGAAACACACATACGAATCCTGGATTTATATTTTACAGTACAAAGCGGGCATGTAAGATAAAATGTAAAATATGGATTATTTGCTATCTCAATTTTGTTAAACTAATTTTTAAGAAATGTTAATTAAATAAGCATAATTATTTCAATAAATCTTTTCTCTTGATTTACTCTGCAATACTTATAGCTATTATTTATCCCAGCTACAAAATTTGAACAAGCTCACATTATTAAATCATATTATTTCTTACATTAATATACTGTGATTTACTTGCTATATAATAAAAAAATAAATGACTAACAACAAGAGAATAATTAAACATGGGAAGGCGTTTTCAAACATCTAAACAGTATTTCCAAACCCTGCAGTTTCCATGGGCAGAACAACAGAAAGCCACTGCAATACTTTATATGATAAATGAGAGACTGAGTGCAGACATCATTTAATAGTACAGCACATGACACTAACATCCCTAAAGCTATATGGAGTTTGAACTTTTTCATCATAGTTCACGTTTCATATGGTCATTAAGACTCTCTATTCTCTTCTTACAATACAAAATGAGTTGTTTAAAACCACCACTGATGCTCCAAAATGCTGAGGACTCTTGTCTAAATTATTCTCACGAAACTGCATGCTGCTATGCGACAAGATGGCAACTCTTGCCACATTGCATACAGATGCAGTAGAATGAACACAGCAGGTCTAGCTATTTTTATCAATTTGATGACAGGTGTACTACTTGCATAATCCATAATTCACTATTTGGGCCTTCTACTCAACATTTTTATAGTTTTGACCTTGAACAATATTTGATGGGCTCAGTTCTGCATCCTGACCTTACCATTCCCCAGTAACACATTTCAGCTACAGTAAATAGCTATTTTATCACCCACATAATGACATAAAACAGGAGCCTGCATCAGAGTTAATACTAATTTCCTTTGTAAGTAAGAGGAATGAAGAGAAGCCAGAACTACCTTTTCTAAAAGGGCACCTTTTAATTCAGCTTGCTGTGTTTCAGTTTGCCTTTTCTTCTGATCAAATGATTCCTTCAGTTCTTTAAGCTTTCCTTGGAGATGCTGCTCATTCTTTTCCTTCTCTTTTAGGACACCCTGAATCTCCAGTATTTGTCCTCGTGCTGAATCAAGCTCAATTGTCAGCTGCTTAGAAATCTATATTTAAAAATATAAAAAAACTGCATATTATCTTTACCTTAATCATTATTAGTTTGTGTTGCGGTACATCAAATACATTATTTACAGCTAACATCTAATTGTACAGCACTTTTTTTCATGGAGGGGCTAAACCGGGCCACTCCACAGTTGCTTGGCAGCAGATCCTTTATCGTTGACGTGGCTATCCTGTGCTCTAGAATGTACGTTTTCATTTTTTAAAAGGTAAGACTAGTCCCTATAGTTACAAAGATAACCTTCTACGGGGAGATTTTCAAAAACAACTAAATCTCTCAAGAGTTTCTGAAAATTTTCTCCCAAACAGCATACTGATAAAACAATACATACAATGGTATGGAGATGTCTAACTAAGCTTGAAACAACAGATCTGAGAGGTGTGAACTGTCACTATTCGTTTAAAAGAGATGTTAACTCAGAAAACTAATGACAAGTTACATGTTAACATAGTTAACTATTTCAAAAAATGTAAGAAAGCAGAGGGACAATGATCTGTTGTCACTGTATGTATTGTACGAAGAGCGCACCAAAACCAGGGATGATCATATTAGAATACACACAATCTTCTGTGACTGTCATCTGGTTTTGGTGTCGACTGCATAGGGCTTGGGAGAATACCACTACTTTTCCCCCACTCCAATCTGATCTCTGCATATGTGATTGGAAAAGCTGTCATTGATATATTTTTATTTTTTGTAATTGGGAATTAGCAATCTTACCCCTTCCTGTTTTTCCAGTGAGTTTTTCAATTCATTCCGTTCTTTAGCTACAGACTCTGTCTGTACTTGAAGCTGGTGTTTAGTTTCTTGGCAAGATTTTTCCTAAAAAACAGATTACCTAGTGAGCATTTTTTGTCAACTTTACTGAATGCATTTCAGCTATTATTACAAAAACTACAAACTACCAAAAAAGAACACTTGCATTCTCTTAAATCAGAATCTGTATTTGGCACAGAAATATCCTCGCAATGTGCTATAAACTATAACTGTTTAGAACCCAGTCCTAGTCATTCTTCCCAGGTCACCAAGGCCCAGATTCAGGAAAGCACTTCAGCACATTCCTAAGATCCATGGACTTAAATGCTATTTACTCTTAAAGTTAAGCATGTGCTTAAGTAGCATTTAAGTCCCTGGGTCTTACGAATGTGCTGAAGTGCTTTCCTGAATAGGGATGCTTTTCTCAATTGAGGCCTAGATTGGCAGCTCAGAAGTGGAACAACAAGGATAGCTATTTTAAGGCAGGGAAGGGTGATTCCCCTTAGGGTACCAATAAATACTGAGATTCTTCCCCTTGTCAGGGAACAGTATAGGCTCAAAACACCATCTTTATTAATTCTGGAGTAAGCTATTACACAGAGTAAGTAAGGATGGCAGAATTGGAACCTTTGTAGTAATGTGATCTAAAAAATCTCTTAACGTATCTCTTTCTCACCCTCTCTCTCTCTCTGTCACACACACTCACTCTCTCTCTCTCTCTTTAGGTCCAAATCCTACTCCCTGAAAACTCCCATGGACTTCCCGGGAAGTAGGATATGGACCTTATTTTTAATAGTATAAACTGAAGAGTAAACCCTTCCAGTTATTAGAGTAAGGCCTTGGCTACACTGGCAATTCACAGCGCTGCACTTGCTGCGCTCAGGGGTGTGAAAAAACACCCCCCCTGAGCGCAGCGAGTGCAGCGCTGTAAAGCGCCAGTGTAATCAGCGCCTGCAGCGCTGCACGCTGCACACTCCCTCACAGCGCTGCAAGCTACTCCTCTCGGAGAGGTGGAGTACTTGCAGCGCTGCGAGAGAGCTCTCGCAGCGCTGGCGGCGCGACTACAATTGCGCTTCACAGTGCTGCCGTGGCAGCGCTGTGAATCCGCGAGTGTAGCCAAGGCCATAATGTAAATAATTAAGCAGAAGTAGCTAAAGCCAGGTCTACACTATAAACTTACCTCAGGATAACTGTATCGCTCAGGGGTGTGAAAAATCCACATCCCCGAGCGACTCAGTTATATCGACCTAACCCCCAGTTTAGACAGCGCTACGTCGACAGGAAGGCTTCTCCCCTTGACACAGCTGCCGTTTCTCACAGAGGTGGGTTAACTACGTTGATGGGAGAAGCTCTCCTGTCAGCATACTAGCATCTTCAATGAAGCACTACAGTGGCGCCGCTGCAAGCATTTTAAGTGTAGACCTGCCTTTGTAAAACATTGCAATCATCGGCATTTGTTAAAGAAGAAACAAAAGGGCTTTTTATAAAAGGGATAGAAGGTGGGGAGAAATGGTATTTGTAATTGTAAATACAGATTACTTTTGAGTGGAAATAAAAATAACAATCACACATGGGAGCTGAGAGATGGTCTGACGCAAAACAGAAAAAGAAATTGGGAAAAATACCCCTACAATAAATTTTAAACATAGAAAATTCACAAAATATGTATTGCTACTGTACTAGCTGATGTTGCTATAAGCAGCCAAAGTTTAAAAAACAAAAAAAAACGGGGATTATCGTTTTAAACACAGTAATAGTAAGGGTCACTTTTATTACAATAATGGACTCCTGGCCAAGCATTTTGCTGCCATACTGCCGCTTCTTAGGTCACTGGAATCACTTGGCTTTCAGACAGGTCTTGCAAGTGTGTGATATTTCCCAAAATGACAGATACAATTATTCTATGCAATGTTGTAGCCATGCTGTTCCCAAGATATTAGAGACACAAAGTGGGTGAGGTCATATCTTTTATTGGTCCAACTTCTGTTGGTGAGAGCTTACAGAACTCTTCTTCAGCTCTGTAAACTTATGTAAGCTCAAAAGCTTATCTCTCTCACCAACAGAAATTGGTCAATAAAAGATATGACCTCACCCACTTTGTGTCTCTAATATCTTGGGAACAACATGGCTACAACATTGCATAGAATAATTGTCTCTCCAGACACCATTATGCTTACCAGAACCAGCAATCTTCCATCACACCCATAACAAGTGCACCAATGTGTTCTGCATGAATCAGATTAGAAAACCAAAACTATAATAGGTTAAGAAAAACTGACTTCATTGTTCTCAAATGTGGGTTGCATTTTGGCAAAGTTTCACAACCTATGTTTTTATAGGGCTGTCCAGCGTTTTCCACATTTCACATATAAATGTTTCAATGCTCATCACTGTCTGTGGTTTTCTTTCGATTAAAAAGCAACTAAAGGGGTCTGGTTTCTGGTATGAACCAATGTTTACCAATAAAAACATCCAGCCACAACTTAATTCAGGACTTACAATTATATCTCAGTTTTGTTTTTCTTAAGGCAATCATAATTTCCACAGTTGGTGCCATCATCTTTGCAATAAATATGAGCAGTTTTCATACTACAATGCAAAGCAGAGCTAACAATCATGAATGAGCAAATTGAAAAATACCCAATACTGGATGCCTGATTAAATCCACAACTTACCATTTCTGCTACAGCGGCTTTTCCTTTCTGTTTCTCCGTTTCCAATTCATCCTTTATATCCTTCAAGGATTCAATGGTTTTTGATAATTTGTCTTTGGTAACTGTAAGGTCTTTCAATAAAGTTTCTTTCTCCAACTTCATTTTCTGCAGCTCTGATGTTGCTGCTTGAATCTTGCCATCTAGTTCCTTACGTTGTTTATTTGTCTCTTGATTTAATTTCTCAAGGTCCCGTTTAAGGCTTGCTTTTTCTTCCCCTTGCTTTGATATTTGCTGTTTTGCTTGTTCCAGGGCATCAGATTTCTTCTCCAAATCCAATTTAGTACTAGATACACTGTGCAAATACAAAGGAGAACAGTGAAATACAAAACTTAAAAAAATTATCGATAAGTTGTTTTGTGTAATTAAATCTACTCTCTATAATCAAATACATTAATTGTTCTACTAATTTAAAACATGTTTTTTCAGATGATATATTGATGTTTCGTTTCTACGCTTAAATGAATGACATACTCTGAAGTCCCATTTTCAGGCTGGTGGTTCTTCTTTGAACATTACACCTATGAACTACCCCGGAGAGCTAACATGCAAATTGTAAATCAAGATGTATAAAACCCCAAATTAAGGTTTTTTACTCAGCAGATTTCTGAACAGGTTAATATATTCAGATCCATCAACTGGCAACATACCCTTTGGTTCTATGAAAGAGTCTCACACACATTATTCCCAGACAAAGTTAAAAGTTGAGAGACTGACCTTCAACACAACAACATTACCAAATATATTTTGTAGTAGTTTTTGTTTGTGCTAAGTGCTGGAGAAATTGCATTTGCAATAAGATTCCCACACCAGCTTTAATGCTATCCTGTATCCCCACTAACTTTCCACCTATGGGTTGAATCTCCCTTACCCATTGATCACACAAAACTTAAATCCGCTTAGTCAAGCATATGAATTCCAATATTCTCATTTGTTCTATGACAATATAACCTCCTCTTACCCATATATCAGATATAGGTGGTGATGATGAATATCTCATTTATATACATATTAGAGATCTGAGCCCCATGCTGGGAAGGACCCCCTAATTTTTCAGAGGGTGGTATAACAGTGAAAGGTTGTTTGCTGATGACCAGCTTTCTGCTGCTGATACAACAAGCGGGATCTAGACAGAGTGTACAGAAGAGATGGAGGAAGTACACTGGGTGCATCTCAACCCACTCAGGTTAAGTCACAGTACTTGGTGACTCATCTATGGGGTGAAGGCTGATGGCTGAAGTGCAAGTCAAACAAGGCAATGCTTCTCTCCCCTGTGGGGGAAAAGATGCAGAAGCCCCCACTGAGATGTAGGGTTACTCTAGTGTTTTAGGTGAGGTCTGGTGATCATGAAGGTGAATAATAATTTCAATTCTAGTCTAAGAGTATAAACATGCATTTGTTTGTTCTTATAGAACAATTCAAATTTGAATCTAGGTCTCTAGGTCTGAAAAGTAATGCATTAAACACTGTTAGCATACACTTCTCTTTCTGCTTCAAGCTGTTTAGTCAGTTCTGTTGTTCTGAGGCCTAGTTCTGTACACTGCTGCCGTTGCTGTTGTAGCTCCTGAAGAGCTTGTTCTTTGCTTGCTTTAACCTCAAGAATGTCAGCTTCAAGTTTCTGTAAAAGAAAAGAAAAAGCTACAGTTACCATTACACAACCACCAGAGTGAAAATTCACTCAATTGTTCATAAATACCTCCAACCTCCACGTATAAAGGGGCTACAGCAGGGGTAAGGAGACTACACCCCTAGTCTTCACGTACATTTAAAATTAAACATACTTCTATATTTTAATGTATTCAAATATCTGTAAGACGCTTAAAATACTGTAATCTAAAAATAACCCAATAATTTATAAACGGAACATACTCCAGCTCTGTGCAATTGTATACACTTCTCATGTTACTGTATTCTAGCTTTTTGCCTCCTGCCTCAAATGTAATATACTGAAGATGTGTGTACATTAGGGTCTGATCCTGCAAACACTTATGCACTTGAATAAAGTTACTTGAAGTTTATATAACCACAAATATGAGAGCTCTGAAATTAGGAAGTGGTCTATGTCTCATCTCTTAATATTCTCCATGAATTATATTTAGGGTACCAATTGGAGGGGAAGGAGGCTGGGGCAGTGGAGGCAGTTATGGCATAACCCCACTTTCTCATTCATCAGCTGAAAAAGGAAACACTGGGAAAAGAGAATACTATCTACACCACTTTTTAGGTGGCTGGCCATCCTCCTCCTGCAATTTCCGCACTGCTGTTACCATGCATTATGAAACAATTTTGTTGCTTTACATGGTGAAAACTAGTTTTATAAACTCAGGTTCTTCATTTCTGAATACAAACCTTAAGCTGTCCCTCTAGCTCCTCCATTTTCTGTTCTAAATAAAGACGTTTCTCTTTATACTCTTTAAGATTGGCTTCCAGCTGTGTACAATATTCTTGCTTGTCCTGCAGCGTAGCTGTAACCTGATCTAACTGAGTGTTGACCTTATTTAACTCCTATGAAGTAAAATATAATTGAAAATGGTTACTTTTATTAAAGGATGAGTATTTTTTAAATTATTAAAGAGTTCTCTAAACACATGCCTAAATATTTACTTGTCTAAAATGTTCATATGAAATTTTTAAAAATGCACATGTTATACTGGAGAAAAACAGCATATTTAATAGCTTATTCTTTTCAAATTGCTTTTAAGGCAGAACTTTTTCATGAGCAAAAATTTTTTCAATTTTTTGCTATTGTGTGCACGGGAACATAATATTAACCTATTTGTAGCAGTAGATTAAATTTAGCAGGAACAAGGACATCCAATACCATGTGACCAGTCAACTCTCCACAGACACCAATGGCTTACGGATCATAGTTTGAAAACTATTGGTTCAACATGGAACAATATTATTTTCTACCAGAAACGGAACACATACTGCTGATAGTCAAAAGACCACACGTTTTATGGTGAGCTGGACCTAACTTATGCGACACACTGATGCAAGAGACTGACAAATTCGACAGCAGCTTCATTTAAAATAAAATCTGGGAGATTTTTAATTAATTAAATATGAAAATGAAAATCACTACAGAAGGACTTGTGCTATTTATGTTAATATTCAATTCCCCACCCGAGAAGGCACGGGAGCTGGTGTTACTTTTGGAAGTGGTTTGAAATTGTGAATGTTTTTACTGAAATAATCAGCAGCAAAACAATTAACCATGTTGACAGTTAATTTATCATTCGTTTTCAATATTAGCACCCCAATGAGATGTGCTGATTTAGGGATGGAGTGCACACAGACTTTCACCAAAGTAACTAAATTGGTTTTAATTCATCCCTTTTTTATTTTAATGCAAGTGTGTGTGTGTACACACTTATTTTGGAATAAAAAAGTATGTTTCTTCATTTAGCTGAAGTCTGTTTTTTTTATCTTGAATCTGCAGACTCCAGAAAAACAACATTGCTTTGTTTTACACTCAGTATACTTTGTAAAGTCTCTCTTCATAATCACACAGGTTAGAAACTATTCTATTGTAACATGGAAGCTTAGATTCTAGAGTACATTTCTGCAGCAGGGGTGGATTTCACAGTCAATTCCATACATTACAATATACAGGGCCCTGCTTATAGCAAACAGGACAAAATATATTACATATTCAAATTCTGAATAATATCTCCAACGCAAATGCAAATCCACAAGGACTTTGATTTTTTTTCCCAAATCAAATTGTCCTTTTGGTTTTGTATGAAGGTTATCTTAGATGATCTAGTAGCATTAATTTCTCCTACCTGTTGTTTATCTTGCAGTGCATTCTGGGCTGTGTCCAAATGATTCTGAAGATCTGCTCTTTGAGCGGCTTTTGATGCTTCTGCTGAAAGCAGTAATTCAGTCTTTGCTTTTATCTGAAAAGAAGAGTGTTACAATGTTTGCAATGTGAAGATCATAAAGAATTCTTGATTGCAGCTGCTTTTAACTCAAATTTTCTTCCTACTAACAAGCGCTTTAATACTAGCTATTTATTGCTAATTATTAGTAATTCTGACATGATGAAATGTTGGACACAGAAATCATAGCTAAACCACAAGTTATCAACAAAGTTTAGACAGCTGAAGACAAAATGGAACAAAATAAAATAAAGTTACGAATAATTGTTCTTCTCTGAAGGCAGGTCTACACTACGGGGTTACGTCCACCTAAGTTACGCAACTCCAGCTACATGAATAACATAGCTGGAGTCGATGTAGCTTCGGTTGACTTATTGCAGTGTCTACACTGCGCTGGGTCGACGGGAGAAACTCTCCCATCAACTTACCTTATGCTTCTTGTTCTGGTGGAATAGTGGACCACAAGCTAAATATGAGTCAACAGTGTGATGCTGTTGCAAAAAAAGCAAACATGATTCTGGGATGTATTAACAGGTGTGTTGTGAGCAAGACACGAGAAGTCATTCTTCCGCTCTACTCTGCTCTGGTTAGGCCTCAGCTGAGTATTGTGTCCAGTTCTGGGCACCGCATTTCAAGAAAGATGTGGAGAAATTGGAAAGGGTCCAGAGAAGAGCAACAAGAATGATTAAAGGTCTTGAGAACATGACCTATGAAGGAAGGCTGAAAGAATTGGGTTTGTTTAGTTTGGAAAAGAGAAGACTGAGAGGGGACATGATAGCAGTTTTCAGGTATCTAAAAGGGTGTCATAAGGAGGAGGGAGAAAACTTGTTCACCTTAGCCTCTGAGGATAGAACAAGAAGCAATGGGCTTAAACTGCAGCAAGGGAGGTCTAGGTTGGACATTAGGAAAAAGTTCCTAACTGTCAGGGTGGTTAAACACTGGAATAAATTGCCTAGGGAGGTTGTGGAATCTCCATCTCTGGAGATATTTAAGAGTAGGTTAGATAAATGTCTATCAGGGATGGTCTAGACAGTATTTGGTCCTGCCATGCGGGCAGGGGACTGGACTCGATGACCTCTCGAGGTCCCTTCCAGTCCTAGAATCTATGAATCTATGAATACCGGAGTTGATGGGAGAGCAATCTGCGGTTGATTTAGCAAGTCTTCATTAGACCCACTACACTGACCCCCAGTGGATCGATCGCCGCAGCGTCGATCCACGATAAGTGTAGATATACCCTGAGTTATGGGGTCCAATCCAGTTCTCCTTTTAGTCAAGGGAAATCACCCTGGCATGTGGACTGTAGCACCATTAAAACAGTTTTCAGATAGGCTTCTTAGCCTTAATGCACACAGCAAGTCTGAGTCTTTTAAGGAGACATAACTTCTCCTTCGTTGATTCCTTGGTGGTGGTCGTGTTCTTTTTGGTGTGTGTGTGTGGTTTTTGTTTTTGTTTTTTGGCTGCAATCCTTGTATCTTAGAACCGCTGATGTCTTGCTGGATCATATCTTGCTTATTGCACTTTATTTGGCCATTTGTTGCTCACAAAACAAGCAAACTTTAGTAGAATCTTAGCCTACTAGCCTTGTATATTCAACAAAGGCCACCTTTTTCCATGATGAAGTGCAGATGGATTTTTTTTCATTAGGATATAGTACAAAGGCAAATTACCTGTAAATCAAGCTGGGATACTTTCTCTTTGCTTTCATTTAGCTGACTATTTAGTTCACCAATGCTTGTTTCTAGGGAGAGCACACGGTCTTGAGCAGCTCTCAGATATGCCTTCTGCTCTTGCACCTGCTCATGCAAATTCTCTTGGGCTTGTTTATGGCTTTCCGATTGATTCTTCAGCTTTTCTGTTAGCTGAGTTACCTACAATATAAATAAGCTGCCAATTAAAAGTCCAAAGGCAAAATTAAAAACACCCTAAAATTCAAAACATGTTGTCTTGGTTATGAAGCCCCAATACTGATCAACTTCTTCACTTATTGATTCTACAAAGTTTCTCTTTCTGGACAACAACAATGCATTTATTTTTTGTGTGCAATACGTGAGTGACCCCAACTTTTAAAAGCAGAACTATTTTGACAAGAAATTCAAAGCCAGCAAGCATGATCACTCTCATATAACACTGTGAGCGTGTATCCTTTTGTGTGTGCCCAGTTAGTGTTGGCTAGGTTGAGAGACAGATGAGGATGGTTGACTCTTGCTTTATTTATAAGAAAAATAATATAAACACATCATGGAGGCACCAATTGTGGTTCAATAGTTAGGCTGAGTTGAGCTTTGCATTGAAGGCCTGGATTCAACCCTTTGGTTATGTATTATTGCCTCTTTTCCACCTGAGTGGATAGTTAGTTTGGGGCCCTGGGGATGTTCCAGCTGGAAGTATAATTTGATGGTATTTTATTTGCTGCGGTCCTGTTTATTGGAAGGACTGTACAAAGTGATGGGCCTCTGAATACAGAGGGAGCCAAGAACAAAAGGAGCAGTTTCTAAGCTTATAACCCACAAACCCCTTTAGCCAACACCAATCCAAAAGCTCTCTAGCTTTTTTCATGGTCACAGGCTCCTGCTTGGCTTTCTTGCCTCTCCTTCTCTCTGTTCTTGTCTGCTCTCTATTTCTCTGTGCTCTCACCCTTACTTTCTCCCACACACTCCTGGTCATAATACCCAGTAAAACCTCCACCCACATGGTGCTAGATTCTGGGCAGATGCTATTGGGCTTCATTTTGCATGTTCACTCATCAATTTGAATGAGGTTTTAGCTTGACACACAAGGTTTCTCCCAGCTCATAACAGTATGAAAAATGCAACATACAGCACTTGCTCCTTGAATATAGAATGTAATTGCCAAGAATTTACAAGTAAATCCATTAATAGAAAATTATATATATTTGATTGTATCCCTCTCCCTCCACCCTTCACGTTTCACCTGTCTTCTTAAGGCCTGACCCTGCAAACACTTATGCTCTTGCTTTACTTTACACAACATGAGTAGTCCCACTGACATGTGTATAAATGTTCATATGATCAGTACCTTGGATTATAAACTCTTCAGGATAAGGGTATTTCCACATTACCATTAACACTAATGTGAGTTACATGTGGCCATCCAGAAAATAATATATCCCTATCAATTTAATCTTTGCTAGTTTCAAAGCTCTATGTCTGCAATAAACATGAATTGAACTCCATTTAATTCATATTAGTATTCTATATATTGTGTATGTTTTATTATAAGTTTACAGCAAGTATGGCAAAAAACATCCATTAATTACTCACAAAAAATTGACATGTGTTTGCTACCAAAATATTTTTCAAGTAGCTCATAAAAGACACAGGTGTTCCTTCCCTTACAAACAGGTAACAGCTGGTATTGGGAACTAGTACATTTCTATCTTATTTGTACCAGTAGCATACACTATGGACTATATGCCAGAGAACTCACATTCAGCTCTAATTACTAGTAATGTGTTGCACATATGCTGGGAAAGGAGAACACGGTGTTCTAATAACCTTTGTTAGTAAGTGTGCAACAATATTACCATACTGATATTTTAAACAGTATACTAAAAAAATTCCTCAAAGTACAAAAAAGAGTCACTAACATACAATCATGTTACCTTTTGCAAAAATATGAAATAAAAATTGTATGCACAAGTAGTACTAATTCCAGCATAGCTTTTTTAAAAATATATGTGTGTGTATATACATACACATATATATTTTAAAAGAGTATGCAGCTAAAATTACTTTAAAAATACCTTAACAATATCTAATAATGTACCTTTCAGATGGTACACTGTGATTGTAAATTCCAACTTCAAAGATCTTTTCATTAAATCATATTCAGTGTATGTTATGTGTTTTCTTGTTCAAATATGTTATCAATTAGATTTCCACAGAGGTAAGAAAAAATAATAATAAGTCATTTTGATTATCTGTATGCACACCATCCTTCATATCCAAGTGCGCAACTTGTGCACCTGGATGTGAAGCACCAAAATGTATTGCTATCAGAACAAGAAGGGGGGGGAAGGGAGTCACAGAAATTTGTGAATTTTATAAAGAGATGCTAAAGCAATACAGTATCCAAGAAAGAGCGAAGTACAGTGGAGGCTGAAGCTGCAGACTGGGAGACAGAAACAAAGGAGACTCTTCTTACACAAACTTTCTTAAGGGTATTGGAGGCTTTTGCATTTCTTACCTGCTCTTGCAAAGTATGATTTTTCTCTTGCAGCTGGTTAAGAACTGCAGTTTCTCCTTCCCCTGCTTGAATTTTTGCATACAAGTCCTCTCTTTCTTTTTCTAACAGGGTGATGTTCTCTTTACTCTTTTGTAGCAAGGCCTCAAGGTTTTGAATTTTTTGGTCCTTATCTCCTATCTGACGCAGTACTTGTTCCAAATCATTCTAAAAATGCATTAAATAGTTTCTTTAAGTATAGGGACCTTAAAAGTTATTCCTGATGCATGAAATGTTAGATATCAAATTTCACAAATACTTACTACATATTCTATTTTGAAATTATAAATTCCTTTAATGTTATTTAATTAAAAAAAGATAATGTTATACATTAGGAAATCATGCAGCTTACATGTGGCAATGCACCGGCAATATTAACTGCTGCAGTACACTAGTTTGAAAAGAATGTGTGGGTTTGGTTTTTTTTACCTGGGCTTCTCGGAGTTTTGCTGTAGTGCTTTGCTGAAGAGTTTGTTGCTCCTGATGCTGCTGTTTTGCTTTATCTAACTGATGCTGTAATTCGGTGCAATTTGCTGCTTTTTCCTTTAGCTTAAAAAAACAGTCACGGACTGTTGACTGAAAACTGACAAGCACAATTCAGTAGTTCAATAACATTTATCATTTACTCTAATACTGAAAGACTACACTAAACAATTTAACATTTCAAACAGATGTAAAAGTAGTAATTTGTCATACCAATTCTATAGCAAAGAACGAACACAGCACTGAAGTACTTCTCAACACTGACAGTAGGCAAATTCTAAATAACAAAAATTATCTCAAGTGTCAGACATGCATTATTTTACATCTTAACACCAAACTGTTAAAGGAGATTTAGTCTTTTTTCCTATGGATAAGGTAGTCGAAGTAATTTATATTCATAAAGTATACTAAGTGCTAATTATCATTAGCAGTTTTAGTAGCAACTTAGGGCTGGTCCACTCTACAGACTTGCACTGGTATAACTACGTCGCTCAGAGGTGTGAAAAATCCACACCCCTGAGCAACGTAGTTATACAGACCTAATCCCCGGTTTAGACAGCGCTATGTCGGTGGGAGACCTTCTTCTGTCAGCATAGCTACTGCCTCTAAGGGAGGTGGATTAACTACGCCGATGGGACAGCTCTTTCCCATCAGCACAGAGCGTCTTCATTAAAGCGCTACAGTAGCGCAGCTGCATCGATGCAGTTGTGCTGATGCAGCGTTTTAAGTATACACCTGCCCTTATGCTCTACTTACCTTAACAGACTTTCTGGAGCCAACATGCAAAGCATTGCACAGTGTTAGCTGTATGACTGTCATTAAAGTCTAAGAGTGGAGGTGTCTGCTAAACTGCAGTGTAAAACTTTGAAAATGTACCAATCTTAGATATTTGGCACGTCTGCATATAGCTAATATAAACAGGTCAACAACAAATATTTGTTACTAAGGTAGAGCCCTATTGCAAAAAAAACTTAACCTATTAATAGAGTAGTAAAATTACTGTTTTCTGACACCAATTCCCCCCTACACATTATTCACTGTAATCACGTTATGTCAATTACTTCTTCAGTTGGACCCTGATCCCATAAAAATATATGCATACACAAAACTCTGCTATGCACGGCATAAGTTTCTGTGCATGGGGATCTTTTTGCATGCTCAGACCCTTAGCCTCAAAGTCCTCAAGTGCCTGGGCTATATCCTTTATTTGTCTGTAAAGCACCTCGCACATTTAGGCTCTAGGCAAGGAAATAATTCTTAGCCTTCTAAAAACAAAAAAGTAACTGTCCTATAGACTATTTTGCCAAAAGAAAAATAGTGGATTTTTTTTAATGAGGATTTTTAAAAAATGCAATTACGTTTTAACAAACGTAGTCAAAGCTGTCAGCTGGACACAAACTCTATAAACACCAACATGAGAAGGAGGTTGCAAGTAGAATACACAAACCATCACTACAACGAAGGTGAAATCTGATCACGTGTATCACTCCTACCTCCTCTTCAGCACGAGACAGTTTTAACTGCAGATCAGCCACCTGCTGTTCCTTGTCCATCAGTTTTTCACTAGAGAGTTGTCTCTGTTCTTTAAGTCGACCATGTGCTTCCCCTAGCTGGCGCTCTGTCTCCAGAAGTTTACTGTGCAACTGGAAGAAAATACTGGTCTCAGTTTTCCAGCCACTACACTGTACTTCAGACTCATTATCCACACAATATAGTAATTTTCATCATGCTTTTAATCACACAAGAATGGTATGACTAAAACATCTTGGGAATTATTTTCATATACCTGAGCTAAATCATACCAGCCACGTGCACATGCAGGAACATAGGCTCAAAAGGGGTGGTATGTTCAGAAGGTGGGAAGTGAGGCTATGAAGAAGCAGCCTCACCCCTTTATAGAAGCCCCTCTATATGAGCTATGTGGCCTTACGCAGAGAAAAACCAGGATTAAATTCCATCCCCCACCAAATGCATAAAATACACTGGTCTACAATTTTTGAGAAGTCGTCTGCTTCAGAGATAAAATGTGCTATTTATTATGTATTTTGATGTGCTGAATTCAAATATGACAATTAAAACAACTGATTGGCTACTGTTTCTAAGATATTTAAGTTTTTACATTTTAGGTCTATGTATATTGTGTAGATAGTAGAGTTTTAATCATAAATTGTAAACCTAGGTCTTTTCATGTGTTTATGGTTGCTTTACATGATAATATTTCACCTGTCCTGTTTATGTAACACTTGAAAAATCAGCAAAAGGGTTATATAAATAAAATTTATTATGAAACAAAAGGCAAAAAACTATTCTGTACATAGTTTAGTCCTATTCAGTGTCTACTCGGCGCTTCTTGGCTTGTCTCTTGTATTCATTAAATGGAGCATCTCTTGTCACTGTCCAGCAATAGTCTGCAAGCATTGATGGGCTCCATTTGCCCTGATAGCGTTTCTCCATTGTTGCAATGTCCTGGTGAAATCGCTCGCTGTGCTCGTTGCTCACTGCTCCGCAGTTCGGTGGAAAAAAATCTAGATGAGAGTGCAAAAAATGTATCTTTAGTGACATGTTGCAACCAAGGCTTTTGTATGCCTTGAGGAGGTTTTCCACCAACAACCTGTAGTTGTCTGCCTTGTTGTTTCCGAGAAAATTTATTGCCACTAACTGGAAGGCTTTCCATGCCGTCTTTTCCTTGCCACGCAGTGCATGGTCAAATGCATCATCTCGAAGAAGTTCACGAATCTGAGGACCAACAAAGACACCTTCCTTTATCTTAGCTTCACTTAACCTTGGAAATTTTCCACGGAGGTACTTGAAAGCTGCTTGTGTTTTGTCAATGGCCTTGACAAAGTTCTTCATCAGACCCAGCTTGATGGGTAAGGGTGGTAACAAAATCTTCCTTGATTCAACAAGTGGTGGATGCTGAACACTTTTCCTCCCAGGCTCCAATGACTGTCGGAGTGGCCAATCTTTCTTGATGTAGTGGGAATCTCTTGCACGACTATCCCATTCGCAGAGAAAACAGCAGTACTTTGTGTATCCAGTCTGCAGACCAAGCAAGAGAGCAACAACCTTCAAATCGCCACAAAGCTGCCACTGATGTTGGTCATAGTTTATGCACCTCAAAAGTTGTTTCATGTTGTCATAGGTTTCCTTCATATGGACTGCATGACCAACTGGAATTGATGGCAAAACATTGCCATTCTGCAGTAAAACAGCTTTAAGACTCGTCTTCGATGAGTCAATGAACAGTCTCCACTCATCTGGATCGTGAACGATGTTGAGGGCTGCCATCACACCATCGATGTTGTTGCAGGCTACAAGATCACCTTCCATGAAGAAGAATGGGACAAGATCCTTTTGACGGTCACGGAACATGGAAACCCTAACATCGCCTGCCAGGAGATTCCACTGCTGTAGTCTGGAGCCCAACAGCTCTGCCTTACTCTTGGGTAGTTCCAAATCCCTGACAAGATCATTCAGTTCACCTTGTGTTATGAGGTGTAGTTCAGAGGAGGAGGATGGGAGAAAATGTGGGTCCTGTGACATTGATGGTTCAGGACCAGAAGTTTCATCCTCTTCCTCGTCTGACTCAAGTGAGAATGATTCTGGTGCATCAGGAACCGGCAGTCCTTCTCCGTGGGGTACTGGGCTTATAGCTGATGGAATGTTTGGATAATGCACAGTCCACTTTTTCTTCTTTGACACACCTTTCCCAACTGGAGGCACCATGCAGAAGTAACAATTGCTGGTATGATCTGTTGGCTCTCTCCAAATCATTGGCACTGCAAAAGGCATAGATTTCCTTTTCCTGTTCAACCACTGGCGAAGATTTGTTGCACAAGTGTTGCAGCATATGTGTGGGGCCCACCTCTTGTCCTGATCTCCAATTTTGCAGCCAAAATAAAGGTGATAGGCTTTCTTAACCATAGTGGTTATACTGCGCTTTTGCGATGCAAAAGTCACTTCACCACAAACATAGCAGAAGTTATCTGCACTGTTCACACAAGTACGAGGCATCTCTGCTCACTTTGGCTAAACAGAAATGTGTCCCTTTGCAAAATCAAACACTGACAAATAAGAGAGCACGACACTGTATGATTTCTAGAGCTGATATAGGGCAATTTGTTCAGCAGAGTGATGTAAGCTTTGTTATGATTGCATCATCCACGACTTCTAGGAATAACATGATGCAATTCATATCATGTATGATGCAATACCAGCTTCAGATTGCATCATTCATTGTTTTGCCTAAAAAGCAAGTACTGTCCAAACCCAGTCATAGATTTATTCATAGATCCAGTCAAAGATGTATTTTAGTCATTTCTGGTTTAAATTGAGATCCCTTCCCTTTATAACTCACTTATCCTCCGCCATTCCCAAGTCAAGGGTCGTATATACTGACCCAATAGCATATCTTGAAAACTAGAGCCAATCAAGAATTTTAAGCATCATTTTCGTTCTCAGTGACCCAGAATTAGTAAAGTTTGACTACATTTATTTCAGAAGCATTTTGGCTGTAGAGCAGTGATATTTATCATGTAAAATAGCAATGGCTGAACCAACATCTTACATAGAGCTCACAGTAAATCAGCATTCCCATGCTCTCCAATGGCCCATGTTCTAAGTTTTTACTGGCTACACTGGTTCCAATATCATGGTGTTCTGCATTATCTGGGCGAGTGGAACTTGTGTTTTCAGCTCACCATGAGCGCCTGGCATTCCTCCACTACAAGGGAGGCTGATGTATGGACTCTCTCTATAAGATGTGCTAGATCTTTAGGCGTGTCCTGTGGTCACATGCCCTTTTGTAGCTTACTCCCCAGCTCCTTCCATAGGACTTGTAACCCATCTCTTGGATCGGCTGATGCATGGGAAACTTCCCCGGAGAGTACAAAGTAAGGACCTAGGCAAATTAGAGGATTGGGCCAAAAGAAATCTGATGAGGTTCAACAAGGACAAGTGCAGAGTCCTGCACTTAGGACAGAAGAATCCCATGCACTGCTACAGACTAGGGACCGAATGGCTAGGCAGCAGTTCTGCAGAAAAGGACCTAGGGGTTACAGTGGACGAGAAGCTGGATATGAGTTGACAGTGTGCCCTTGTTGCCAAGAATGCTAATGGCATTTTGGGCTGTATAAGTAGGAGCATTGCCAGCAGATCGAGGGACGTGATCATTCCACTCTATTCGGCATTGGTGAGATCTCATCTGGAGTAGTGTTTCCAGTTTTGGGCCCCACACTACAAGAAGGATGTGGAAAAATTGGAAAGAATCCAGTGGAGGGCAACAAAAATGATTAGGGGGCTGGAGCACATGACTTATGAGGAGAGGCTGAGGGAACTGGGATTGTTTAGTCTGCAGAAAAGAAGAATGAGGGGGGATCTGATAGCTGCTTTCAACTACCCGAAAGGGGGTTCCAAAGAGGATGGAGATTGTTCTCAGTGGTAGCAGATGACAGAACAAGGAGTAATGGTCTCAAGTTGCAGTGAGGGAGGTTTAGGTTGGATATTAGGAAAAACTTTTTCACTAGGAGGGTGGTGAAGCAGTGGAATGGCTTACCTAGGGAGGTGATGGAATCTCCTTCCTTAGAGGTTTTTAAGGTCAGGCTTGACAAAGCCCTGGCTGGGATGATTTAGTTGGGGATTGGTCCTGCTTTGAGCAGGGGGTTGGACTGATGACCTTCTGAGGTCCCTTCCAACCCTGATATTCTATGATTCTATGACGCTGTCATCAGCTAAAGGAGCTGAGGGCTTTCTTTACAGTTATTTGCTATAAACAGGCATCCATTCAAACAAATTTTTCTTCCCTCTGAAACCTCAAGCTGTTATTTTAGGCTATTAGTTACCTCCTGCCCACTCCTACACACTACTGAATCCCAACCGACATATACATGTGAGCTTCCATTTTGTGGATTTAGGAGCAACAGGTAACTACAGAGTAAGACAGAAGTATTTCAATGCAAAACATTGAATGGGTCAGACCTTACAGTAGAAAAATTACTTCCACCTAACTGGAGCACTTACATCAGTGGATAAAAATATCTGAAGCTAAGTTATTTCCCTTTATAAGTCCACACTATTAACCACTGTAAATTAAAAATCATTCCACCTGTGGGTGATGGACTATTAGTAATTGTGACATAGTAACACTAGTAATTTGTGTGTGTGATTGGAGGCAAGAAATTGTGGTAAATTGCTAATGTAATTTCCTTCTAAAAATATGCACAAGAGTTGAGCAAACTTGGGAAAGTTTGCAGCAACAGCTTAACCGCTGATGTCATTTGTACCCGGATGTTGGGAGAAAACACCAAAGGTAGGAAGAAAGCTCCAGAAATAAAAAAAATCAGCAGAAGTATAACAACTGGGGGGAGGGATAACTCAGTGGTTTGAGCAAAAAAGGGGGGAGGGATAGCTCAGTGGTTTGAGCATTGGCCTGCTAAACCCAAGGTTATGAGTTCAATCCTTGAGGGGGCCACCTAGGGATCTGGGGCAAAATCAGAACTTGGTCCTGCTAGTGAAGGCAGGGGGCTGGACTCGATGACCTTTCAAGGTCCCTTCCAGTTCTAGGAGATAAATAAATAAATTAATGGAGATATCCTATTTATTTATTTAACATTTTACATGTTACAGAAATGAAGGTCACACTTTCTTAACACATATGTTTATAAACAATGTATATTCAATAAATAATTAGTAGGTTTTATAAGCCTGTTGGAGACATGAGCAGCATGTGTTGTAGATGGTTATAAATCTATAAAAAAATCTATAAAAAGGGAAATAAGGACAACCCAAGGAATTACAGACCAGTCAACTTAACTTCTGTACCCAGAAAGATAATGGAGCAAATAATTAAGCAATCAATTTGCGAACATCTAGAAGATAATAAGGTGATAAGTGAGAGTCAAAAAAAAAAACCGAACCAACCTGATAGCTTTCTTTGACAGGGTAACAAGCCTTGTGGATAGGGGGAAAGCAGTAGACGAGGTATATCTTGACTTTAGTAAAGCTTTTGATACTGTTTCGCATGACCTTCTCATAAACAAACTAGGGAAATGCAATCTAGGTGGAGCGACTATAAGGTGGGTGCAAAACGGTTGGAAAACCTTTACCAGAGAGTAGTTATCAATGGTTCAAGTCATGCTGGAAGGACATAATGAGTGGGGCCCCGGAGGGATCAGTTCTGGGTCCGGTTCTGTTCAATATCTTTATCAATGATTTAGATAATGGCATAGAGAGTATACTTATAAAGTTTGCGGACGATACCAAGCTGGGAGGGGTTGCAAGTGCTTTGGAGGTTAGGATTAAAATTCAAAATGATCTGGAGAAATGGTCTGAAGTAAATAAGATGAAATCCAATAAGGACAAATGCAAAGTACTCCGTTTAGGAAGGAACAATCAGTTGCACACATACAAAATGGGAAATGACTGCCTAGGAAGGAGTACTGCGGTAAGGGATCTGGGGGGTCATAGTGGACCACAAGCTAAATATGAGTCAACATTGTAATGCTGTTGCAAAAAAAGCAAACATTGTTCTGGGATGTATTAGCAGAGTGTTGTAAGCAAGACACGAGAAGGAATTCTTCCACTCTACTCCATGCTGATTAGGCCTCAAGTGGAGTATTGTGTCCAGTTCTGGATGCCACCTTTCAGGAAGGGTGTGGACAAATTGGAAAGAGTCCAGAGAAGAGCAACAAAAATGATTAAAGGGCTAGAAAACATTACCTATGAGGGAAGATTGAGAAAGTTGGGTTTGTTTAGTCTGGAAAAGAGAACACAGAGGGGACATGATAACAGTTTTCAAGTATGTAAAAGGTTGTTACAAAGAGGAGGGAGAAGAATTGTTTTTCTTAACCTCTGAGGATAGGACAAGAAGCAATGGGCTTAAATTGCAGCAAGGGAGGTTTAGGTTGGACATTAGAAAAAACTTCCGGTCAGGGTGGTTAAGCACTGGAATAAATTGCCTAGGGAGGTTGTAGAATCTCCATCCTTGGAGATTTTTAAGAGCAGGTTAGACAAACACCTGTCAGGAATGGTCTAGATAATACTTGGTCCTGCCATGAGTCCAGGGGACTGGACTAGATGACCTCTCAAGGTCCCTTCCAGTCCTATGATTCTATGTTAGAAGAAGGGGCTATAGATGGTTACAAGCCATGGTTATATGCAACTTATTGACCTATTGGATTCTAACAAGCTATATAAATTGATTAACCATTTATTTAAAAAACACTATTAACCTTTATAAAGGTCCCTTTAATATACAATGTGATCAAAATGCATTAGTCTATAGAAGCAAGAGGCAGAGTATATGGCCAAAAGCTCTTAAACCATTGACTTCTGTGGGGAATGGTGTGGCGCAGTGTGGACATGTGATGAACTTTAAGCTAATAGGGCTGTATAACTAAAGACATTACCATAGCGAGTAGAATGTACTTATTACTGATTTTACTTATAAAGAAAAAAAATCTCTAGAGTTAAAAAGGTCTGACCAATCAGTAGGCTATCATGTTCAAAGTTGCATGATAAAACCAATATTTATTAGCAGCTATCACTTCTAAGGAAAAGAGAGGGTTATATTTTCCTTTTCTCCTCTCCCCCTGCATCCCACCACTCCGCATCCCTCAATTACTGTCTCAGATCCTTCCTCATGCAAAACCACCTTGTGTTGAACATTCTTCTAATCCCTGTTTGCCTAACCAAACCATCAGCCTCTCCTCTTTCAAATAACTCAGTGAAACCCACTTCTGTCAGGTCACCTCAAAAAAGTATGTTGTACAGACATGCACTTAACCAATCCACAGAGATGTGCACATATCAAAAACTGAGAAACTGGATCATCTTTTTATTGAAACCCTTTTCTTTTCTACCCCCCATCTCTCAACTGTTTGTTACTCTCGCTCACCACATCACATAAAAAATTAAGTCCTGATCCTGCAATGAGCTGCATGCAAGCACATGGGTCCATCCAAATCATTACAAGATCAGGGCCAGGACCAAGTTATATTTTTATATTCTCTGTAACGCACAATTTTGGGTTCTCCATAAACAAGTGAAACTATCAGCTATGCTGTCAGAGTCCCATTCCAGTCATCATCAAGCAAAATGGAAACAAAATAGAGAAACCGTACTTTTTAAAACTACTGTATCAGAAGTGTTAACATCACTCACAGACTTGCTGTTTTAAGTAATGAGCATTTCCTGCTGAAGACTAAGGGATAACCCTGTAATGTTCTGAGGTCTCCAACTGCTGGCTAGAATGGCAGTTGAGGGTGCCCTGTACCTTGCAGAAGCACATGGAACTCTCCAGGATCTCGGCCGACAACTGTTTGAGACAATTTTGATAAGAGGGCACATGGGCTTTCTCCACTAGAGAGTGAGGTGGGTTACCATATAAACCATGTTTAGCCATTCAGCAAATAGCAATTCATTATGACATCATGAACAATATCACGTAATAACATGTTAGGAACAATCGAACTGTGGCCATAAACCAGTGGTGGGCAACCTGGGGCCCAACAGGGTAATCTGATTGCGGGATGTGAGCCATTTTGCTGATGTTGACCGTCCGCAGGCACAGCCCCCCGCAGCTCCCAGTGGCCGCAGTTCGCTGTTCCCAGTCAATGGGAGCTGCGGGAAGCGGTGGGGAATGGCGAACCATGGCCACTGGGAGCTGCAGGGGGCCATGCCTGCGGATGGTCAACGTCAGCAGAACGTCTCGCGGCCCGCAATCAGATTACCCTGATGGGCCGCATGTGGCCCACAGGTTGCCCACCACTGCCGTAAACAGATCATCCACAAATTTTCCTTCAGCCCCGAAGAAATGATTAATCCTAATGAACTGTGTGTGCTATATTCCATGTATTAAAATAATTACATTGCATACACATAAAGATACCTTTCAAAAATTCAATATTTAAAATACTATTTCTCATTTTTTTAATTTCATTTTAAATTAAAAGAAACACTGCTGACTTTAGGACCAGATAGGATATTAAAGCTTTCAACACACCAACAACCTCAGCTTCATTTGAGGTAAAATCTCACACGCGAAAAAAAGTATTCTGTGACTGAATCTTAACTGGTATCTGTTTAATTGCGGTGTAGACGTTTGGGCTTAGGCTGGAACTCCGGCTCTAGGACCCCACGAGGTGGTAGGGTCCCAGAGCTCAGCCTGCTGCCTGAGCCCAAACATCTAGACCACAATTAAACAGCCCTTTAGCCCGAGACTTGTGAGCCCGAGACCTGTGAGCCCGAGTCAGCTGGCATAGGCCAGCTGCAGGCAGTTAATTGCAGTGTAGACATACCCTAGTAGGTTACACCCTTGCAATGATCATCTCCAGTCACAGGTAAGGTAATAAAAAGATAGCTATAAACCTATTTCCAATATTCAAAACTATGAGCTAAGACTGTTAAGTGAACAACAATATGAAATATATGGGAACTGTACAAAGCGATTAGAGAAGAAACTGGAAAAACTAAGACAAATCTCTCTTTCTAGGAGTAACCAGTTACTGTATCATTAATAGACTCAGAATCTCTCAATCCACCCTGAAGTCCTCCCTCCACCATGTCTAAATCAGTGGTCCCCAAACTTTTTTTTTACTGATTTCCCTCTCCCCCTAACTGGTATACACACACACACACACACACACACACACACAGAGCCATGGTCAGGAACCAGAGGGGGCCCGGGAGCAGGGCCGCGGCCAGGAAGGGAGCTAGGGGCAGAGCAGGGATGGGTGGTGCTTCCTCTCCGCCCCCATGGGGGCTGGCCTGGGCCCCGCTACACATGCCCCCCAAACATTCCTCCATGCCCCCCTACAGGGGAGTGCTTCACAGTTTGGGGACCACTGGTCTCAACAGACAATCTTGGGAATTCCAGTGATCCCCCTTCAGGCAGGTTTTCTTGGTTGGACTGAATTCCCTTCTGATGGTATCACTGGCAGATTTGTGTCATCTACACTTCCTTTCCTAGAAATTTATTAGGCAATCCAAGTTTCTTTTCCCCACCAAAAATCCTTTCACAAGCCCTACTTAGCTGGAGCACGCCCTCTTAGTCTGAAACCAGTTTCCAGCTGAACTCTGCCAGTTGGTTGTGCTTTCGGAAATTGCAATCTTTGCAGTCTAGGAAGATGGCTGCAATGTCACCCATCAGGATTCCTAAGCATATGGATCAAACTTCAAACTTCATCACATCTCCAAGCATCAGCCTTTTTTTTTTTCCCCCCCATTAAACTTGGATTCTTGCCAAACCACAGGAGATTCCAGTAGAAAGTATGCATGCATAGGTTAAGGTGTAATTTATTACAGGCTTGTGGGTGGGCATCAAGCCAACATATTTATTTAAATTACTTTATGAAAAAGGGAAAGCTGTAAAAGCACAGGCCTAAAAGTAAAGTAAACCAAGCTGGAATGAACCACAGATTTCTTATTGAAGGATTGAGTGTGATTCTTGAAACACAAACATCTCTCTGATCTTGCATACTACACACAAAGAGGCACCCAACAAAACAAAGATAAAACAAAACTGCACCTCAAAGTCAACTTTCATCTAACATTGAATAATAGTGGGTCAATCCCACCGCTCTATGAAAGTAGCTCTGATTATACTCCATAGGATTTAGCATGTGAAAGGACTATGGGACTGTTCACTATATGCATTCCAATATAAAGGCTCAAATCACAGAACCACACATTAGAAATTGAAAAAAACTATTAGGACTTTATGTTGTTCCTCTAGTCATGCAGAGTTCTTCTCTATAATACATTCACTGCTTAGTACATTTTTTAAGGAATCAAACGATGGGGTTTCCACTACTTCTTCTATACTATCCTACAGTCTAACAAGCTTTACAACTAGGAAACTTTCCCAATATTCAACCAAAACTTTCTTTTGTACTACTTCATCCCATTACAACTTACTCTACTCTGAGCCAGCAGAAACAATATTACTTGCTCTTTGTTATTTACAGCCTTGCAAAACTTTTAGACACATGAGGAAGGCTTGATCACTTTCATATCTGGCAAGTAAACTAAGCAATCTAAGTAGCATTTTCTTTTGCCAATACTCCACACCTAGAGTCAGGAAAAGAATGTGATCAGAACAAAAAAAAAAGGGGGAAGGGGGGGTGCAGAGAGACACCAAACATAGTGCAATGGTCAGTTACCTAAGAACCCCCAACAGGAGAGGAATATCACAGATATGCCTCAAGATCCGTATTCATGGGTAAGGGCATGATGAATTTGGAAATTATTGATTTCTCTGACTCTCAGGGCTTGTCCAGTCAGTGCCTTTAGTCTGCATCAGCTGGGGTATAAATTCTAACATGCACCAGCATGTTGCACACTAACTGACCTGTGTGGACCCTGCAGGTGCACACTAAAAGTTCTTTAGTGGATGTTAATGTACTGCTGTTTGAAATGGGACTATATTAACATGCACTAGGGAACTTTTAGTGTGCACCAGCAGGGTCCAGATGAGCCAGTGAGTTCCTGACCCAGCAGCATGCATTAGAATTTACACTCCAGCTGATGTGGATTAAGGCACAATGCAGACAAGCCCTCTGAAAACAAGAAATAAGCTCTACGGCTAATTTAGATTAAGAAGAGTATTATTCTTAAAAAATGGAAAGCTACTTATAAAGAACTATTTACAAGGTTAAAGGAATTAGAGGTTCCTTTCACACAGAGCAGAAAATTTAATTATTTTAAACAGACAGCATTAGTAATCTTAGAGATACAAAACTAAAACAATATGAATTATGGACCAGACCCTCACCTGGTGTAAGCGAGCACAACTCTACGCCAACTTGCTCCAACTAAGTGTCTGGCCCTATAACTAGTTTCAGGTATGACAGTACTGATCAGAGTAAGTTTCTGTACTCCCTCTTTTACCTTTACCTCATCTTTCTTTGTGTTCTTTGCTTAGTTCTCTAACGTGCCAAAACATGACACTTGAAATTTATTTTTCATTTATAACAGCCAGGAAATACACATTTAGCAGCATGTTTACATTTCCCCCCTCCAATAAACAAATGCGTACACACACACACAGAGCACTGTAGTTCCCGGAGATTTTAAATGTAGATATCACAGACACACACAGAAGCTCTATATTACATATACACAAATATATAGGGAAAAGTGTAGTATTGAGAAGAATAATATGAATGAAAACAATGTTTTTGAAGGCACCACACCTGATTAAGCTCACTCTGCAGTTGTAGGCTATGTTGTTCTTTTTCCTCTCTCTGCTGTTGTAGCTGTTTAAACTCTGCCTTGAGATGCTGATACTTTGTCTCTATTTCTGACAATTCTTCCTTAAGTTTGTGGCTTGCTTCCCCCTTCTCCCCCAGTTCTGTCTGTAATCTCTGCAATGAGGCTTCAGAGGCAGACAGCCTTGCCCGAAGCTGCTCCAGGTCCAGGTCCTTTTGGTGAAGGCTTGCCTGCATATTTTTTTTACTCACTGATTCTTCATAGTGCCTTTCTTCTAACTGGGTGTAATCAAGTTCTTTCTTCAGCAGCTTTTCTGTCAGACTCTATAACAGCAATTAAATGGAAATTAAATTACAATTCTGCTTACATCTGATCAACTGTTATTACTCACATTTCCTCACAAGAGTTTATCCAGAGCAATGAACAAGTCTCTCACAATAATAATCTCCAAAATTGAGTTGAGACATGAAATAAGTCTGTCAATAATTCTACATTTTAATTTCTATTTCATATTATAGCAGTCAATGCCAGAGTCCATATAGCATACCATTACAATTATAATTCCCATTTTCAGGCTCCCTTGCTCTCTATATATTTTAAACTGTGCTCAGTAAAGTTGCTTTCTGGACTGAAACTAACACTTTTCCTTTACTCCTTATATAAGCCCTTTTCCTCGTCTTCTGGTAGCTGATTCAGTTGCCACTATTTCTACATCTTGAAGACTGATTTGTTTTACTGAAACAACTGAGCTTCTATGTTACTGCAAGCTCATGCATGTGTTTGGCAAATTGCTTTGTGACAGCTAAAAATTATTTGTATGTCAGAGGTACCTCACCCTTTCATGTACTTCTCTGTATGTTTAAATTTGTGGGCCACTGCCTCACCTGTAATTCTGTGTAAGGCAGTGGTTGTCAACCTTTTTTCATTTGCGGACCCCTACAAATTTTCAAATGGAGGTACGGATCCCTTTGGAAATCTTAGACAATCTGCGGACCCACAGGGGTCCATGGACCACAGGTTGAAAACCACTGGTATAAGGCATCATACCCTCACTTTTTCAAGAAGTTTCCTCATTTTGCCCTATCACATCTCAAGAGAAGTGCAACATCCCCAAATATTCAAAATGTGTGTCTCTACGGTCCAATGGGTCAGCGCATTCATCTGTTAACCGAAAGGATGTTGGTTCAAGCCCACCCAGGGACGACGGTAACCGTGTTAGTTCTTGGGGGGGAGGGATAGCTCAGAGGCTTGAGCATTGGCCTGCTAAACCCAGGGTTGTGAGTTCAATCCTTGAGGGGGCCATTTAGGGATTTGGGGCAAAAATCTGTCTGGGGATTGGTCCTGCTTCGAGCCGGAGGTTGGACTAGATGACCTCCTGAGCTCCCTTCCAACCCTGATATTCTATGAGCTTCTCTTGAACAGAGACTGCCAAAATGAGTGCAGCGTGCGACATTAAAAAATGATAATAGCATGAAACCACCAAACTCATAACGTGATTCAGAATTTAGCCTGTTTTAACATGTTAGTGTTCTACTAACACACACCAGCTAACTCCCTCAAGCCAGACTTTTCTGTTGGAAAATAAAACTCTGCATACAAGTCAACTCAGGAGGGTTGTTTGTTTTTAATTTGAACATACCACAAATTTAAGAATGGCCTTTTAGTGAAGAGGAGCTCTGGAGTCTCAAATTTTTCTCACCACACTTTAGCAAAATTCATTTTGCAAGCAGCAAGGCCTCTGAATCAGTATTGATCAATGCCTCAGCAATAGAGGCCATTTTCCTGCTGGAGGTGCCATCTTTCAAAGAGAGAACTAAAGCCAAGATCTTAACCATTGTCCTTAAATAGCCAATGGCACTTTTTGAAATTTATCAGCTGTCTTCCTGGGTGTCATAGTAAAATTCCAGCTCAGGGAATTCATTGTCTCCCTAAAATCCCCATGTAGGTATAACTGAATTCTTAACTTCCTGTCCCATCGTAGCATCTCTGTGTGCATCTTTCAGCTACCAATGTTCTCCCCGCAGTTTAACTGGATACTCTGTTTTTCAGCCCCTCTTTAAACAAAACATTTCTAAGAATTCAGCTGGCTGGCAGCTTGAAAAATCCCAGCACTCACAAGTTTAGTGTCAAAAGCGTCAGTTGGTGGTTTATGTTCGGCAATTCCTGGAATATATAGGTTCAAGAGAAGACATAGAAAGAACTGTAATTCTAGCTATGTTGGGCATTTTTAAAGCACACTTCTTCATAGCATCTAGGCACCAATCCCAAATTGATTTTGCTTTGGTTAGTTTAACAGAAAATTAAAACACTATTCAAGACTAATTTTGAGGATACAGAGTTTAACTACTGTTAAATTTCATCAAATTTAAAAGGGCAAAAAGTCTTTTTATACTAGTTTACTTGCTTTTTAACAAGTTTGGAGGGAGGGGAGAGTTATTCTTCGGTACATCAGTTTTTAAGTTATGTTGCAATCTGGCAAATGGCTCAGCAGTAGCAGCTCACATTAGAACGAATATAATTATAGTCCTCTCAGAGTTTCCATTATAAAATATACTTGCTAAGGCTTAAAACTTGGCCAAGAAAATTTGCTCCAGGCTGAAGTTTGAATGTGAATTCTAGCCTGGCAATAACATTTTCCACAACAGTTCTAGAAAAACAAAATAACTATTTTTAGTTACATGATTATATTATAATATGTATTATATATGCAATAAACAGTACATACAGAATATCTGTTTTTAAGGTTATACGGGTAAAATCCTGGCCCCAACGATATCAGTGGCAAAACACCAATTGACTACAATGGTACCAGAATTTCACCCTGAGTTTATGGTGTGAATTAGTATGTTTTAACCTTTAGAAAAACAAAAACTCTAGCTAGCCTTCTTAACACCAGGAAAACAGGTTCAGCACAGGAGCACCAGCACAGCACCTTTTTTACAACCTGATTTCTAATATGCATATTTATAACGGCATTACAGCAGTTTCATACGCGGATTATCACAATACCTTTGTAACCCTTAGAAGGTATTTTAATAGTAATCAATGTAAAGGTGCTTCAAAGAAGTAATGAGACACTGAACATTTTCATGCACCTTAAAGATGAATGACAGAATTTGAAAGAGAGATCCCTGGCATAGTTTAATTTTGAATTAACACTGGGAAAGGCACATCATAATGTGTGCAGTGCCATTGTTGTTGCGTTGGTCTCAGGATATTAGATATTATGTTTACATAATAAAGTGGCATTTATAATTGCTTTATTGCAGTATTTCCCAAACTTTTGAAATCGCAGTTCCGCTTCAGGAAAACGAAACAAAATATGCTCCTCTTCAACCCCCCACGCATTCTAACACCTAGCCAAAATGAGCAGTCACTCAAGAGGAGATTGTGTACATCTACTTAATATGATACTTCCTCTCAGTCCTTCCATGCTGTGATGAATGGAACAGCTAACAATTAATGTTTACTTGAAGTATTATCACTTGTACCTGAGCTTATGTCTAAACTTGAAGCGGTGTGTAGAGTACATACAATGTATGCCGCATAGCATGGGTATAAACAGCAGTGTAGATAGTGAGGCAATACTTAGGTGAATAAAGACACTCCAGAACTGGGCAGTATAGGGCATATACTCTACACAGCTCTCTACAGGCCCAAGCAGTGCCTCCTGTGTCTACACTGCTATTTTTAGCACAGTAGCTTACCAGTGACTCGAAACGGCAGGAGTTGTTCCCCACAGCAGGGAAAATCTGAGGCAGTAGGAAAGGCTCTCATAAAGCAGCAAGGAAGAGCTCTGGCAGTGGGGAGGCAGCGGTGAAAGGCTCTGGCAGCAGGTTTCAGATGAAGCCCCTTTCCCATTAACACACCTTTCTTAGGAAAAGGGGCTAGATTTGCAGGGAAGCCTGAGCCATCCTAAGAGGCTTATTGTTTTTTCTAGCATTAGGCTGTACTGGGCAATAGGACATTATAGGCATTGGGAGTAATGTAGGCTCTAAGGGGCCTTGGTTTTACACAAGCAATTTGATCCCTGGAACTGTGATGCTCTGGATTTGAGCTACAAAAAGAGGGGGAATCCATGTGACAAATACAGTGCCTGTTGCCTTCCCCCATTTTCCACTGTGGTCAACACAGGCTGGCCTGATAAATTATCCTGTTATGGGATTAATAGAGTGGCAGCCACTTGACCGAAATTCCAGATGTCTGTGTCCTTCCTCACGAGTTCCTACTATTCTCAAAGTTCATTGTTTTACTTTAAAAATTAGAGGAAGTAGATTCCTCTCCTAAGATAAAGGCCTGCATTTATATATTCATCGCTGCTCATTGTGATGCAACTGCTGGAAGATATCACTGTAAGAATAACATTCTTCTAAATCAGACTTTACATGAGCTCAACATCTGGATGCATACACAAAGACTGTCCTGGGCTATGCTGGAAGCTTAATGGACATACAAACTAAAACCCAATATATTCCACTCTGCATGAATATCTGTTTTCTATCTTTACCAAAAGTACATAGAATCATAGAATATCAGGGTTGGAAGGGACCTCAGGAGGCCAACCCCCTGCTCAAAGCAGGACCAATCCCCAGACAGATTTTTTTCCCCCAAATCACCCCCTCAAGGATTGAGCTCGCAACCCTAGGTTTAGCAGGCCAATGCTCAACCCTCCCGCCCCCATGTTTACAAGGGGATTAAAAGTTTTTGCATCATTTAAGAAGCTTTTCATAACGTTTCTAGTTCTGTGGCCAGACCTTCAACATAGGACAGTACAAGGTATCAGGAAAGCTGCCCTATAGGGGCAGCTGATGATTCCAAGCACCCACTCACACCCAGTATAGGGTTTACTGGAGTGACGGCAATTCAGGGGCACGACCAAGGAACACAGTACTCTAGCCAGTCCTTGGCTGACAGAGTGGTTTTAGGAGGCTACTTCAGATGCTGCAAATTAGAGCACTCTTAGGCTGCTATAAGTCACTTTGTGGGTCATTTAAGCTCTGACAGCCCCAGGACTGGGGGCATCAAAAGGTGGCTTGGAGCCACCCCTCCCACACCATCTCCTCAACTGCACCGAGCATGAACTCGACACAGCTGAGGACTCTTCCCTTGATTTCTGATTTATCTTCCTATTTTGACTACAGATTAGTCATCTTATTCATCAATCTGCTGTCATTTCATTAAATATAGGGAATTAAATATATTGTGTATCAGTTTCAATGCATTCTTCATATATGATTAAACTCTGCTGGTTTGTGGAAGTGGAATAAGATGCTAATTCTCACTATCTATTATAGGTCTGCCTCAGATTTACATCCTACTATCACAAGCGAAGTATAAAGAAATTTTAAACTGCATCTTACTATATTCCTTGGCAAATGATATTTCTACATTAAACTAGTGTTTGGTCTCAGTCCCTGCCCCCCACTGACATTCTATGTTCTATTTTCCTAAATATGAATATGCTTCCTTTCCCAAGACACTATTTGGGCAATGTGCTATATAATAACTACTCTGCCAGCAACACACCAAGTACTATGATTCATCCTTCTAAGGAAGTGCTCCATCACAACTGAATTCCATATTTGGTCTTGCTTATCTCCACATACACACACACAGAGACAGACATTGTGGGAGTATGCAAACAAAGAAAAGCATCTGGACAGCACAGGTCACTAGGTAGTATTCAGAATTATGATGTAGGAGACTTTGGGGTTAGAAGCCTGCACTTTTTTTTTGTGCACTTCACATTAATGTAAGAGTAGGAATATTGCATAGGCATCTGCTAAGCTTCCAAGTTAAGAGTTAACATCACTATGACAAACTTGACCTGAACATTTTCCATGTTGATTTGTCCCAGTTTTGTTTTGGCAAAATAGTAGATAATACAATAAAACATTCAGTGGAGCATTAGGCTTTGCAGGGGGAATTTATCCAAAATTTTTGGCAATGCAGAATTACAAAAGCAACTGTGAGGGGGGAAATATGTAACATTTAAAAAAATTAAGTTAGAGAAAAAAGAAAAGCCTGCCTTTTATATGTTGAATGATTTGCCAAATACAGTAAACATGTCTTGGATTTATTCACAAGACATTTATACAATAGTGAAATAAATACAGAGCCCTGGAAAAAATGCTTCATCTCCACAGAGGAGGAATAAATTACGTCACTCTCACAGGCTACAACTGATGAGAAAAAGGTATGTAGCTTTCAAAATAACAGAGATGTTTAATAACACACTGAAATGCTTCATTAACTACACTAACTAAACAGGAGTTGTGATTATATTTTATATTTTATATATATATATATATATAATATTTTATATATATATAAAATAGGCACTCTGATATCATGGTGATGTGTAAAGTATAAGAACTTGGATAAAATACTGTATAAAATATGCAGAGAATACACAATGTTGTGGTGTAGTATAAAGGATTTATTAGCAAGAGTTTGAGCACATTACTCATTAGCAGTGAAGCCTGAGGAAGTTATACAGGGCTAAACGTGTCCTGAGGAAAACTTTATACCCTACCAACCCACCATGTTTTTGCATATGCCACACAGGTTAACGGAAAAAAAAATTTAAAAGATTTTTTTACTGGGACTTTTTTTAAAGAGACAACTGAAAAGCGAGCGATTCACTTGCCCTAAGTCCAACTGTACAGGGCAGCCACAGAGTAAGCCACAAAGAACCCTAAAAGAGTTTTATCTAAAATCAACGGGGCTTTGAAACTGGATAACTTGAGACCTTCCATAATTAGAATCAAATGCTGACTCCCACTGGGAAGCTGGGATTCTCCTTTTTTCTGTGTTATAATGCTCCCATTTACAGCTCTATGGAGTCGCAACACATTGAGCTTTAAACATATTACATTCCAGGAGTACTGCTTGTGATTTTAGAGGGGAAATTCCACAAGTCAAGGAAAGAAAAAAATATTTATCTGTCAGGTTAACATGGCTGTTTAAATCTATTTAATGATGAGGAAAATCAGAAATAAGCCCCGCTGAGATGCATTAATGAGCAGAGAGCAAGTGAGGCAGGCATGTTAATTGAGCACATGGCTACGACTACCACATCTATGGTGTTCTCTACATATATACCCATACATAGAAATACACACTCGCATATGCACTTACATTGAGATACAAACATAGATATAGGACCACTTCTGCAGCAGAAAGGTTGGGGGAGGACCTGGATAGCCCGCAATATACATTTTTATGTTAAATGTGTCAGTTAACTTGAAGGTGCAGCCCTCCACTAAATCGTTAGTGCAGAGTGATGTGACAATAAACGGCTCAATTGTGACTTTGCCATGAGCTCAAAGGAATGGGCAACACATTGTTGCTCCAAGAAGAGAGTAAATCATGCTGGGCCTTTACCCAGAGGAAGGAGTGTATGCTCCCCAACACGCTGGCACAGCTCTAACCTATCCTTGCCTTCTTCTGCCCTTCCCACTTAGCTGGCACAAGGGCAGGACACGGTGGTTCTGCAGAGTCTGCTTCCCCTTCAGCACTACTAGCTGTATACGGACACCCCTACACCACTGCATTAGCTATGTCATCATTTGGCCAAAAATAAATAAATACTTGTAGACAGCAATTGGTTAGGTTTCGGGTGGTGTTCAATAAATATGAAATTAAAGAATTAATGTTAGCTTGAGTTTGGTTACGAAAAGATGTGTGTTGTTGTAAAGGAAGGCCCTGACTAGCAAGTAGAAGGAAAGGATAAGGACACAAGGAATAAAATAAGGAAGATGTCTGTTCAAAGAATAACAAATGATATAAAGGAAAAGCTTCTAAAAAGAAGGCCTCTGACCAATAGGGGTGAGTGCAAATGGTTTTAAATAAGACAAAAAGAATCTGTCTTAAAATGAGCCAGCATGGCCCTTCCCACCCCACACACCAGCATTAAAGCCTGTGTGAATCCAGAACAAACTGTCAGACTGCAAGAAGGAGGGGAGGAAAGGAAGCTGTAAATCTTATCTGAATAAGGACTAAAAATAAGGGGGAATTGTCTCAAATTGGTTTTAACTGAAGACAGTAATTTGCAATGACAGTACTTATTTGTTGAAGAGTATATAAAAAAAGTAAACTCAAAGGATTCATTGCCACTACTTGCCTGACCACACTGGAGCCAACAAATATGGTTCTAAGCATCCTTGGGTTTAGCCCATTTATAAATATCTTGACCAAATCTTTATAAATGTTTTGTTACTGTTTGGATGTAGTAAACTGCTTATTATTGAGGCTTTTTAGGCATGTTTGGAGCAATTGTACACACACCATTTGGTCTTTGGATTTAATAAAGGAATTTGTGGTTAAATTAGAGTTTGGTGGTTTCCCACATTAATATAAATAATTTCAAATATTAATAATTCCAACAAGTGGGGAGAATTATTTCACAGGCCTACCCTAAACTACTAATGTTGCCACCACATAAATAAATAAATAAATACACACATACACACACAGAAAATTATAATCATATATAATACAAAAGGAACGAGGAGTACTTGTGGCACCTTAGAGACTAACAAATTTATTTGAGCACAAGCTTTCGTGGGCTAAAACCCACTTCATCGGATACATGCAGTGGAAAATACAGTAGGAAGATATAGATATATATAGATATATATACACACACACACACAGAGAACATGAAAAAATGGGTGTTGCCATACCAACTATAATGAGAGTGCTTAATTAAGGTGGCTATTAGCAGGAGAAAAAAAACTTTTGTGGTGATAATCAGGATGGCCCATTTCCAACAGTTGACAAGAAGGTGTGAATAACAGTAAGGGGGGGGGAAATAGCATGGGGAATAGTTTTTACTTTGTGTAATGACCCATCCACTCCCAGTCTTTATTCAAGCCTAATTTAATGGTGTCCAGCTTGCAAATTAATTCCAATTCTGCAGTTTCTTGTTGCAGTCTGTTTTTGAAGTTTTTTTGTTGGAGTATTGCGACTTTGAGGTCTGAAATCGAGTGACCAGGGAGGCTGAAGTGTTCTCCGACTGGTTTTGGAATGTTATAATTCTTGACATCTGATTTGTGTCCATTTATTCTTTTGCGTATAAATTTGTTAGTCTCTAAGGTGCCACAAGTACTCCTCGTTCTTTTTGCTGATGCAGACTAATACGGCTACCACTCGGAAACCTGTCACTATATAATACAAATACATTCAAATGTTTTATGTACACAAACATGCGTTATAATGGGGAAACAACCATAAAATTGTAGAAAAATTCTCTGATTTGTTTTCCTGTCTCCTCTTTCTCTTCTGTCTCCTTTTACTATTTTTCCCCACTTCTTCTTTAGGGAATAAAGTAGAACCTCAAAGTTACAAACACCTTTGGAATGGAGGTTGTTCATAACTCTGAAATGTTCATAACTCTCAATAAAACATTATGGTTGTTCTTTCAAAAGTTTACAACTGAACACTACTTAGTACAGCTTTGAAACTTTACTACACAGAAGAAAAATGCTGCTTTTAACCATCTCTGTTTAAATGAAACAAGCACAGAAACAGTTTCCTTGTCTTGTCAAATCTTTTTTTTTTTTTTTTTTAAACTTTCCCTTTATTTTTTTAGTAGTTTACGTTTAACACAGTACTGTGGTGTATTTGCTTTTTCTTTTCTTTTTTTCCTGTCTCTGCTGCTGCATACTTCTGCTTCCAAATGAGGTGTGCGGTTGGTCACTTTGTAACTCAGGTGTTCGTAACTCTGAGTTTCTATTGTACGTGTGTGTGTTCATTTATATATTACATATGCAATGATGCCAACTCAGGATTTTATCATAAATTTTGCAATATTTGATGTTTTTCTGAAAGCCCTGGCTCTTCAAGCTGAGAACCTCAGCTTTTATTATAAAAAATAAATAAATAAGTTCCTAGCCTTCACAGTTGTGAAAAGCTTCAAAATGTGACCTGTGTATGACCTAAAGGCTCAGGAACCAGATGGCATATAAAAAGAACCCCCAAAAGTGTATAATTTCCTTTTAAATGTAATTATTTTTAAGCCAATCTCCTAATATTTTGGGAACTTACTAATGATTTTTTAATGCTTGTTTTGGCAATACTATAGAATGTAAATGGCAGATATTAGCAGGGCCAGCTCTGGCTTTTTTGCCGCCCCAGGCAAAAAAGCCTCCCGCCGCCCCCCGGCGGGGAGCGCGGCAGGGGAGGGTGCCGAGCCCAGCCGCGGCCCCGCTCTCCCCGACCGGTCGGAGCGCCGGGGGAGGGCGGCGAGCCCGCCGCAGCTCCGCTCTCCCTGGCCGGCCAGAGCGCCGGGGGAGGGCGGCCCAGCTCTCCCCAACCGGCTGGAGCACCGGGAGGAGGGCGGCGAGCCCAGCCACGGCCCCGCTTTCCCCGACCGGCCGGAGCGCCGGGAGGAGGGCGGCGAGCCCAGCCACGGCCCCGCTCTCCCCGACTGGCTGGCGCGCCGGGGGGTGGGCGGCGAGCCCGCCGCGGCCCCGCTCTCCCCGGCCGGCCGGAGCGCCGGGGGGAGGGCGGTGAGCCCGGTCGCGGCCCCGCTCTCCCCGGGTGAGCGCCGCCCCCCTCCAGGTGCCGCCTCAAGCACATGCTTGGAGGGCTGGTGCCTGGAGCCGGCCCTGGATATTAGAAAACTACAATTATAACTGTAATGGACATTACTATCTTTAAAAGTTATAATGTAAGATAAAATCCTTCAAATGTACTACAGTATTGTAAATTTATTACCCCCTTCAGGCTAATCGGGATAGTGAACAATCAGGAACGGCTTAACTTTTGATGCCACAATGATGTATTTTGTTAAACTCTTTGGTTAACACTCTGAAATGCAGTTTGTGACACAAGAACCAGATTGTACATTTTCACATAAATACCAGTTTTACAAATGTGATTAATAATAAAACTCTTACCTGGTTTTTCTGTGCTAATTCATTAACTGAACTTTGAAGTTTTTGTTGTTCCTGCACATACACAGCAACCTCCTGAGGGCCTTTTGCAAGCTCAGCCCTTAGCTGATTTATGGTGGCCTTAATAAAAAAAAAATTAAAAAACAGTTACGATTAATAATCAATTACATTGATAGCCCAAATATAGACAGGAGGTCGGGGGGGGGGGGGGAGAGGGAATATAAACCAGCTTGCAAAAAAGAATGTGTCTTTAATTTGCATGAATGATATGTGCAAATTTTGGCCCAGATCACTACCCATGGAAATACCGGGGGCAGGGGGGGAATCCCCTTGCTGAGATCCTTTCACATCATCCCATCAGGAAGATGGTTGCTTGCCCGCTCCAGTGGAAAAGGCCAAGGAGCCCACCCCCAAACCTGGCAGATCCCAAAGGATCTGCTGGAGGCCTTGTGTCTCCAATGGCTCTGACTCTCAGTGGAACTGGGATCCCTTGGCTCCATTTCAGCAGTGTTGCCAAGATCTCTACCCAGCCAGGAAGGATGGTCAAGTGGACAGGGCACTAGAAGGGACTTAAGACACCAGGTTCAGATCCCAGTTCTGCCGTCGACTTCCTGTGTGAGTTTGGACAAGTCACTTAATCTACCCTGTATCTCATTTCCCTATCTGTAAAGTGGGGCTAACAACAGTTCCCTACCTCACAGGAGTGATGTAAAGATAACTACATTAATGACTGTGCGGTGTTCAGATACTACAGTGATGAGGGCATAAGTACCTTAGACAGATAGCAATGGTTGCCCTAGGCTCTCATCTTTAAGGGCTAATTTCTGAGAGACAGATGCACAATGTGCATCACCCACTCCCCATCTCCTCCCCTGGCAAAGACCCCAGACTGCAGAGAAATCTCAGCATGGCACACAGGAAATGGTGAGGGGGGAAAGAGAGGGTGGGGGAGGGGACAAGGTGATGTGGAAGGAAGGAAATAAGTGTGTGGAGGATCCCCGCTATGCATGGATTTAGGTGGCATGATCTGGTCCTTAAAGTGGAAGACAAAGGTAACTGCTTTTAATAAAATGTGAGTTAATACTGAGCTTCCTAATTAAGATGTGTCTGAAGCAAACCATCCAATGGCTAACAAGTCCAATTCACTTGCTTTTACTCTTTGTTTCAATCTTTCTGCAACAAAGAAAGATATGGAGAAACATCAGCTTTCTGCATTTTAAAGATAAATGAGAAAAATAAAATGCACGTTGTGTTATCTTTGAAACACATAGTACACCAATGGCATTATTTGTTATAAATGCTTTTCCTTTCCTTAAGTTATTCTAGCCACAGATTTCTGGTCACAAGTACAGATGTTAATTTGATCATTTCCTTTTTTAGAAAAAGAATAGCACATCCCATGAAAGTTTACACTATTTTGTGCAAGTAACAAAAGTTACCAGAAAGAAGCAGTCTTGTTCATAAAATAGGATACATTTTTGGGAAGAGCAAAGAGAATGTATATACACATTAATTGTAAAAATATATTTTGCTATTACTCTGACTTTTCATAATGGCACACTTTATACTGTTGTAGTTGCAGAGTTGTCACTAAAAAACATGGGATCTCTAATTTAAAAATACACTGTTTTGTGAGAGTATCCAGAAAAGTACACGGACATTTTGTAGAAGTGATAGTGCAAATGCAAAAATGTGCACAAATTTGTCAAACACTGTTGCAGCTGTTTAAACCAGAAACAGAACAAGAACCTACATAGAAGAGTTACTGTAAATATATTTCAAGATACAGTTCTGCCAGCCATTGTTCAAAACAAAATCTCATGTTTAGTTATTAAACAGCAACAAAGTGAGGTTGAATAATTATTTAAAATACGTGCTGGCTGATGTGTTTATTTGATTAATAAACCAATAAGCAAACAGGAACTGTTTAACAAGGTCTTGATGTTAT
This sequence comes from Emys orbicularis, assembly GCF_028017835.1. NCBI lineage: Eukaryota > Metazoa > Chordata > Testudines > Emydidae > Emys > Emys orbicularis. Next base: position 85,488,389 of record NC_088683.1, read on the forward strand.
CTTGAGACTACAGCATTACAATGTAATGAGAAAAAGCTTTCACAAAAAAATTACCTCAAATGTAAGTGTCTCCATTAGAAAGCAGAAAAAATAAAATAAAATGATGGATGAAATGTGGAAGCAGGCAGTGATAAAAGTTTTAGGTACAATTCTTCAAAAATCTATAGTAAAACATTATCTTTCTATGCCTTTATTTAAAGAGACAATCTTGACTTTATCACAACAAAGGCACTTTATACAGAAATACTCATATATTTACTCATGCTAATACCCCCTACTCATGTTAATATGCACTGGAAACAATATCAACAATCTAGCAGGTGTCTTATGCCATGTAGGCAATTATCCCATATATAAATAACTGAAATGAGTGCCTGCAAAGATTCACACACATGCTAAACTTGACTGCACTGAGACTATCCACAGTGAATGAAGTTAAGCACAGTGTGTAAAGTTAACCATGTCTTTCCATTGATTTCAAAGGCTTTTGGAGTACGTCTTACGTGTTTTAGGTGCCGCAGAGAAAATTTATTATGTGGGATTCACTATAGTGAGAAACTAAACATGGGATAATTAGAGATGCTTTTGGGATCCTCATAATCTAACTAGGGGCTAGTCTACACTTACCGGGTAGTTCGACGGCTGCGGATCGAAGTTCCGAGTTCGATTTATCGCGTCTGGTGTGGACGCGATAAATCGAACCAGGAAGTGATCCCCGTCGACTGCGGTACTCCAGCTAGACGAGAGGAGTACCGCGAAGTCGACGGGGGAGCCTGCCTGCCGCGTGTGGACCGTGTCTGAACCGCGGTAAGTTCGAAGTAAGGTATGTCGAATTCAGCTACGTTATTCACGTAGCTGAATTTGCGTACCTTACTTCGACTTGGGGGGTAAGTGTAGACCAAGCCTAAGACAGCAACTTGCCATGTTTTCAGGTATAACTCCATAACAAGCACAACATACAATATCCAATGAATAAGAAGGCGAGATGGTGAATCGCAAAAGAAGAGCTCAGAATACAGTTGGATCAGTGATTTTTAAATATGAAAAATTAGAATTCTTTCAACAGTTTTTAATTAGTTAATGCCAAAATGATATTTTAGTTCCTTAGCAATGAAGGCCAAAAAACCCAAGCACAAGATGACAAACACAAAGCCACATTTAGAGCAGAAATGCCACAAATATGGAAATGGTAAATTTGTTCATCTCAAAACTACTTAGTTTCTCAGTATTTAAAGGAAAACAGTAAGATTTTTTTCTTATTCTCTCAATTCAGGCTATACAGTTCTCTTTTTTAAAAATTACATTCTCTGGAAACCAGTACTATGAACATGAGAAGATATAGTTTGAGTTCTTAATGCTATTTTAGTTAGATTCTCAATCTGCACTCTCAGCATTCTAAGCAAAAAGACCAAGGACTGTGTTATAGTTACAGGATGAGCTGTGCTTCAGACCCCTTTTGATCCCTCATGAGTGCATCCGTCTGGTGACAGGTTTCACTACCTTCCCCGCTTTTTGGGTGGAACCACACATCCTACCTCTCTCAGAATGGATCTCTGGGCTGCAGCCCCTTGTTTACCAACTGTGTTAACACCACAGGCCCAACTGTGTTTAACTACTGTAAGCCCTTTTCCTCCAGGGCCAGTGACATGGGCTGATTAAAGTGACTCAAACAGCTTCTTCAAAACAAGGAATTGTTTATTCACTCAAGGGTGCACAGCAAGTAGAGAAAGAGATAAAACAATAAAAAGCCTATACTCCTGGGTCTTACCTAAACTTTATTCTTTCTGTGCAAGTTTTATGTAAGTCCCATTCAGCCCAGCCACCCCTATTGCTGGTTTGGGAGAGACAGACAGCCCCTGCTACACTCTGTCTGTGTCTCACTATCAGAGGGTACGTCTACATTGTGTTTTTAAACCCGCGGCAGCAAGTCTCAAAGCTCGGGTCTATAGAAGTGGGCTCACACTAAAAACAGCTGTGTAGACATTCAGGTTCAGGCTCTGAAGCCCATGATAATATGGCTGGTAAAAAGGGGAGGCTGCGGCCCACCTCCTCACCCAGGCCTTAGAGTCCTAGCTCCAGCCCAAGCCGCAATATCTACACTGCTGTTTTTAGTGCTATAGTGCGAGTCCATGTCCAAGGTTTGAGACTCGCTACCATGGATTTTCAAACATAGTGGAAACGTACATAGAGACTTCTCTTCAACCACTGCTGCCTATTCACTCCCCTGCCTTTCTAGGCTAGGGTCTTCCATGGTTTAGTATCCCTTTGATCCTTGGCTTGGACGTGGGAGAAATTAACCTGCTAGCCTGGTTGAAGCCAGGCAGATAGGCATTTCCCAATTAACGGGCCTTTCACTGTTCCCTTAAGGACCCTTTGTATTCTCTCTCGAGGTATCTTATCTCTGTCACTGTTTCATTTCCCATTAGTTCCCTCCTAACAGCCTCCTTTGATTTAATTCCATGAAGTCAGGCAGCATAATATCCAGCAGGTAAACTGAGGCAAATGTGATTGTCAGAAAATAATACAGATAACTCCCTCGTGCTCCACAGACTGAACAGTCAGAGACTGAATTACTCTCTCAGCCCTCAAGAACAGGGCTGAATCACAGGCTTGGGGAAGCTTTCACCACCATTACTATATACATTCCATGGGTGGAGGGCGTCAGTTTCCAGTGTTCTCAATCTAGCACTTTTCACAAACACATTTTATTCGTTTTTAAAAGCTAAGTGGAATTCAGGCTACTGATTTTAAAATCTATTAGATCTAATATCACTTCTCATAGACAGCAACATTTTATTTTAATGTAGTTAACCTGTCTCACATTATAGTCACTGCTATGTTAAAGGTTATGATGCAGAGGAGATAGCAACATTTTATAGAAGAATGAATTACTGCTACTTACTTTAGCACTTAAATGATACCAGTTGTCTTTGGTTCACTTTAAATAATACCTATCCAAATTTTTCATAGATAGCTAATGTCATTGAAAACACTTTACTGGAAATTTAGTCACACAGCCCCACCAAGATTTCCCATATATATGCATGAGAATAACTAGCTACACCAATGCAACCCTTCTCCCCTATATCTGCTACTATGTCCAACGAGTGACAATGAACATTAGATTGTTTCTGCTAAATGATACACAGTGAAATAGTTAGCCATTTTGATATGTAAATCCATCATTTGGATGAACAGCAGCAGTTCATATTTCTGTTAGAGCTAGCTCTGCAAAATTTGGCAGACATCACTTTATGTTCAGCTTACACTTTCAGATTGTCTTTGAAACAGACAGACTAGATAGCCAATATTTTGAAATGAAAGTTTAAATTCTGAAGTACAATTGCGATACTTCAAAAATGGCAGCAATTTACATGGCCACATAACCAATTACAGTAACTCCTCACTTAAAGTCGTCCTGGTTAACGTTGTTTCATTGTTACATTGCTAATCAATTAGAGAACATGCTCATTTAAAGTTGTGCAATGCTCCATTATAATGTTGTTTGACAGCCACCTGCTTTGTCCACTGCTTGCAGAAAGAGCAGCCCATTGGAGCTAGCTGGTGGGGGCTTGGAACCAGGGTGGACCGGAAGCCCCCCTATCAGTTCCCCACTCCCCTAAGTTCCCTGTGCGGCAGCTGCCAAGCAGGCGTGTCCTCCCGCCCCCCATCTCCATAGAGCGGGGGGTTAAGGGGGTGGACACGACCGGGCTCAAGACGGAGGGAGCCTGCCAGCAGCAGCTGCTGTCTCAACTTGCTGATCTACTTAAAAAGGTAGTGTACTCAGAGTGGGGTCAGCATACTTAAAGGGGCGATGCACGTCTCTCTCTCTCTCACACACAGTGTGTGTGTCTGTCTCTCTCTGCCATGCTGTCTCCCCTCCCTCCATTTGTGCTGCCTTGTAGAGTGTGAGGCTACATTAACAACAATGTGCTAACCCTTGAGGGCTCAGCTGAGTGCTAGTTCAACATTTAGCAGTAAGGCATTCCCTGGGAAATATCCCACCCTCTGACTTCACCACCTCAACCAAGCTTCACAATCATCATTGCTGTGTACAGTATTAAATTGTTTGTTTAAAACTTATACTGTGTATATACATATATATAAAATATAGTCTTTTGTCTGACAAAAAAAATTTCCCTGGAACCTAAACCCCCGTCCCCCCCCTCCATTTTACATTCATTCTTATGGGGAAATTGGATTCGCTTAACATTGTTTCGCTTAAAGTAGCATTTTTCAGGAACATAACTACAGCGTTAAGCGAGGAGTTACTGTATACTCAGGGCCCCAACTGCGACATTCTTTTCTTCACATACATGTTTGATCAAGTCTGTGAACGGATTCTCCTTAGTCTAAATATTTTAAACTTGAATAAGAAAATACTGGACTTATTGTTTGGTAGAATACTGTACTCTCTATACAATTCATGTGGCCCCATGAATGCCTTGTAGTCTCTGCAGGGCAAGGAAAGAAGGGAAGATATCAGGAACCCTGAGGAGTTTAGAAACAATACAAGGCCAAGAGAACTGGTTGCTCCACGCATCCCTAAAGCTCTGCAGGGCAGAGGAAGGAAGGAGGAGCTGGAATCTGTGGAGCTCCAAAATTCCACAGGGCAGATGAACCCGTGGTGGGAGGTTTAAAGGGGCCAGTTATTCTGCACCATTGCAAAGGCCTCTAGAACAGCATGAACTAGGGGTAACTAGCAAAACTTATAAGCTTATCTGAGCTGTACAGGATAGGGAAATACACAGTCATGGTGGAGTAGGGACCTTGCAGAGCTCGTAAGTTCCATATTGGCCCTATATTCAAAAGAAGGAAATTAACAAACAGATAATTTTGTTGCTTGTGCTAAAAGTATCTCCTCACCAAAATTCATTGATCCAAGGCAAAAATTACAGCAAGGTTATAGGTGATAAGATTGCTACCTCTCGCTGAAGTGCAAACATATTCACACCAAGGATTGTTCCAGTTTAAGAAAGCCTAAGCATTTAAAAGTCTGGAAATGAATAGTTAAAGGAAGGAAGATAAATATTCAAGTATCCTCACAGTTCAGACATTCTCTGAAATAAACATGCATGTGTAAAAATAAAATCACATTGCACATTCCAAAAACAACCTTAATTCAGACTCCCATTATCTACCCACCTAACATTTAACAGGAAATGCTTATTGGAACAACAACAGTTTTAAGAATATTTGAAATCACTGGTTACAGATGAAAACACCAAACATTCTCCAAGTTTCTTTGACCCACTTTCTCTTCTTCCAAGGTAATTAGGTAATGTACTAGCTTCATTTAATCAAAAGGGTATACTGAGATCTGTGCCCTATTGAGTACAGCATGATTGGGTAAATATTGTTAAGTATTTTCAGATCAGTCAACACTGGTCTAATTCTGCTCCCATTGAGTTCAACAGATGCTGGTTAGCCCAACGCTGAGCACTTCTGAAAAACCCACCTATAATCTGTATCTCATATGAAATGTGGAGTCTCACTTTGAAAAGATAAACAGGAAAAAGGGGCATGGGGTGATACAGGGCTATATATTTCCGGGACATATAATTAAGGTGGAAGTAACAGATTTTGTTTTCAACCTCAGAATGGAATAGTGGATGAAGAAAAATAGTTGTGCCTCTGGTCTGACCATGAAGGATGAGACATGATATACTGGTGTCTATTGGCCAAAACAGGTAGTTGGGATTGGCAAGAGCCTAGTTTCTGGTTTGTATATGGAGGATAATAGGCAAAATGTAGGTTTCTATGGCCAATAATGAGCAGGTGAACTGAAGGATATTGTGGGGGAGGAGGGCAGGGGGAGTATGTGAGTGATTTTAAGGTTTGTAATTTATATGCAAAATATAGATGTGATAAAGGGTAAGTGTCAAAAGGCTTCTGATTAATAGGTTAATGCTGGAAAAATTGTGCAGAATTTACACTGATTTTTAAAAGTCACAATGCATATTCTACAAACACATGTACATTTATTTAAGGGACTATATGAACTGTGAGAACATTTGAATAGTTATCTACCTTGCATTAATGGTTCGTTTTCATATATTTACATGCTTAGGGGGTTATTGAAAACTGTAACCCTGTTTTGTAAACATATGTTTCCATTTTAATGTTAAGTAGCAACCATAACCTTAGGTAACAATTAGTTTCTGTCTCTGTATTACAGCACACAATTTAGGAAAGCTCAAAATAAAATTTTTCTTTTTGAGGCAGAAATTTATTGCTCTGTCTGTTTCCCTGTCTCGCTGGAGAGATCACAACATATACCAGCAGGGGAGGTTGCTTCTCCTCTACATGGCTGTACAAAACTAACTTTTCATGCTAAAAAGATAATTTTTTAAAGAAGATTTAGTGTCTGGATACCGATGCACGGATTGTATCAATTTACTCTAATCTAATGAAACACTCCCTACCAGACTAGTTAGGGAAGAAAGCAAAGTTCTATTCAGTGTGATGGATTAACATTCATCATTATAACATGAAAATCACAACAAAGCTAAAACATGTTCTAAGCCTTTTTGTTTGGCTTCATTACCTCTGAGTTCGCATACTCTGCCTGCAAATGCTTGCACTCATCTTTCAGCTTCTCTGATTCTCTCTCACGCTCCAAAGTCATCTTGTCCATCAATGTCTGAACTTGGACCAGCTCCTTCTTTAAAACGGAAACATCCTCCACACCAGGCCTTTGCAGCTGAAAGGCAGCATAACAATAATTACTACCTATAAGGATTTCTAATACTGACAGATATGTTTTCAGTATCACTTCATATTCACTCTCTGCAAAAGCTTCCAAATTCATTCAAGATTTCCTGCTGAAACTATTTTGGGTTATTTCCAGACCCTTTATTTTCAAATACACTTTCATTTCTCATCTAAACAGAGAATGGTATTATTTATCAGTGTTTTTATTATATATATTGCTGTAGCACCCAAAGACCCCAATCAGGAGTGGGGCATTAGGCACTGTTTTCACTTTCATAAAGACAGAGTCCCTGCCCTGAAAAGCTTACAATACAAAAGCACAACAGAACAGATGAGGAGTGGAAGGAAAAGATAAACCTTACAGGAAAAGCAGCCAGGGTGGTAATCCCAGCTATACATCACAGGGAGAAGGTGGGTGAGGTAATATCTTTTATTGGATCAACTTCTGTTGGTGAGAGAGACAAGCTTTTGAGCTTACACAGAGCACTCTGTCAGGTTTGGGAAATGTACTCACAACGTCACAGCTAAATGCAAGGTGGAACAGATTGTTTAGCCTAGTAGTTAACACATATTTCCAGAGACACTTCAAGGTACTCAGATACCACAGAATATGCTCTGAGGAGAGAGTCCAAGATATATACACTTAAAACCACCTTCACCAAACAAAGACTCTCCACCAGAGAAGTAGATAGCATCATGGAATGGGCCATCCAAACACCCTGAGAGAACCTGCTTCAATACAGAAATAAAACCCCCTCCGACCGCACAACACTACTTTTCACCTACTACACCACACTAGAACCCATACGGGGTATCATCAAACAATTACAACTTATACTCAATGTGGACATTATCCTGAAATAAACCTTTCCTGAACCTCCTCTTCTGGTCTCCAAACAAGCCCCCAATCACTCTCCAAGCTTCTCATCAGACGCAAGCTCCATGCAGATCAGGGCCCACCAACTCAAAGTAGCACCAGATATTGTCAGAACAGATGCAAAACTGTAGACATATCTCCATTTCTGCTATAATCAACACTCCCCACAACACACCTTTCAAGGTCCATGGGTCCTACACATGCCTATCACAACCTATGGTGTACCTTATCCAGTGCAGTAAATGCCCCCGTGACTGGAGAGCTGTTAACAGGCTACTTCACCTTGAATGGTCCCTTGAAATATGTGTTAGCTATTTATGCTAAACAATCTGTTCCACCTTGTATTTAGCTGTGACACTTTGAGTACATTTCCCAGAGAAGAAGAAGAGCTCTATGTAGCTCAAACCTTGTCTCTCTCACCAACGGATGTTGGTTCAATAAAAGATATTACCTCACCCACCTTGTATTGCTAATATTCTGGGACCAACACAGCAACACCACCACTGCATAAAGCCATACATCATGTTAGTTCCATGGACGGATGGGTTGTTTACATATTTGTTTTATATGTGTTACCCCCAAAAAAGTTTTAGGTTGGCTTTTGGAGGGGAAAGTAGCACTTGGAGCTGAAGTGGGTGGGAGGAAGGGACTGTTGGTGTTGGACAGGGAACAGGAAAGAGAATAAAGATGAGACGGGACAGAGAGAGGAAGGATAGAAGGAGGGACAGAAGCAAAATGTCCGGGAGAGTGAGATTGGGCAGATGAAGGATTGCCGTGGCAGGAAGGGGTGGACACAGAAATGAAGACAGTCCACTAATCAACAGCAATACAGAAGAGGAAAAGAAAAATCCAGAGCCCAAGTTTCTCAGTTGAGTGAGTGAATGAAGATGACAGGAGGCTAGACAGCTCCTCCTGGCTACTCTGCTTTTCCTTATGTGGAAGAAAGGCTGCTGGGTAGCTTCCTCTTAGACCAGGATTGTGAAAAAGGGTTACTAGGAGTAACTTTTCTTTAGTATTTTGCCTCTGTGGAGCCACACTCTTGGAATATGTGTGCCCTGGGCAGCCAAGAGCAACAACGGTAACACCAGTGTAGACAAAGTGATGACAGGTGCCAGCCTTTAACCAGCACATCACCGAGGTCTGGGCAGAGCTGCTCTTATGAATGCAGTTGCCCGGTGACAGCAACAGTGAAAACATGAGGGGAAAAAGGCTAATATAGAGACACCCATTGAAGTCAACAACAATGGATCTATTCACATGAGTATATTCTAATCATCGTCAGTAAGGGTTGCAAAATTAGGCCTAAGTAAAACACGTACGAGGATTAATATTTTGTTTATGGAAGTCCTGAAATGAGGGAAGCCACACAGAGGCCTCTGAACAGAGCACAAACAAGCATCATGTCATACATACCTAGCAATAATGCAAATAACTAAATAAACAGAGCAGGCAAAATATACATTCCTTGGCTGGGAAGTTATTGGAAGTTTAGAGCAATGGAATAGATAGTTTAGAAGAAGGGATTTTCTGAGCCCCTCTTTCTCTCACAAACAAATCACTGTCCAAGTAAACAATGATAATCTATTTTAAGATTATGTTTAGAATGGGCAGATGACTAAAAACGCTCTCCTTCTCATTTGGGAAAGGCCTAATAAATAAATAAATAAATAAATAAATAATGTGGTATGAATTACCAATTCAGTCTTTAAATCTTCTATTATGGCTCTCTCTTTCTGTAGTTCTTGCATCAGGTTTGTCACTTTCTGCTCTGCACTTTCTCGAAGACTCATTTCCTCATCATACTTTGCCTTAATATCTAGTAAAGAAGGAAGTTATGCAAAAGATAATTCATTCAGGTTTTAATTAAAAGAAGAACCGATTGCATAATAATTTTATGTACTTACCTACAATCTCAGTAGCCAGCTGTGCGGCTTTTTGCTCAAACAGGTCTTTCATCTGCTTAATATTAAAATTTTCCACTTGGGTCTCTTCAAGTTGCCGTTCTAATGATTCTAGCTCAAAAACAGTAGTATTTATTGAAAAAACTAAAATCAGAGGTTACACAGAAACTTATATTGATAAAAGAGCATTACAAATGAGTAACTCACCAAAGCTCACTTAACCTTCAATTCACTTCAACAGGACTGTTCATATGCTTAAAGTTAAGCATGTGCTCAAGTGCTTTGCTGGAATAGGACAGTGAGCACAGCACTTTGCAGGATTGAGCTCATAATCTAGCTAACCAATGGAAATCAGTTTATCCATTTTGGTCACTTTTTGTACACTGCTAATTTCTGAGCCTTGAGGTGCAGTCAGAAGTTATTTAATAAGGATCAGCCAGAGATTGTGTGTGTACACATAAGAAAGTTATTATTCGATGAGTGTCTCATGCAAATATAACATGGAACAAAAAAATTAAGAACATGCAGATTTTTAAAAAAGTGTTTTCTTTGGCAGCAAGCAGCAAGCAGTGACTTCTGGCACTGAAGTCAACAGAATGAGCATTGACAATTGGTGTAATTCAAATGTCAACAATCACTCTGTCTTCCTCAGCACAATGGCTGTTTGGATATTTAAAATGATTAAGAACATGTTCAAAAATCAAAACCATGATCAGAAGTACTTTTATGGTCACAATAATTTCACCTCCTTTATCCTAGAAATGATAGAACCAATCAACCTTTTTTTGAATATTTCTTTACTCTAAAAATGAACAAGGCAACCTTACGTGTCCCTATAAACTTATTGAAAAAAAATGTAGGCAAGAGTAGACATTACATAATTGCACCATTTTAGCCTTTTAATATAGGAAACAGTATTTTTCATCAAGTCTGAAGTTTCACTTAACTTAATTTTTCTAACACACAGAACTGTAGTATTTCAATGCAATGTAGAAACTTCTCTATTAAAATATTTCTCACCTGTAGATGCAGCAGTTGTCACTCCATCAGGCTTAGATTCCTTAAGAAAAGAAAAAATGAAGAATAAGTGTGTCACTAGACAGAGTAAAGGTAATAACAAAAGTTTCAATAGCAGACATTTCCAAGAATTCCATACTTGAAGCCTCTTAGAATGGTTACGAAAATAGACTGATGTGCTTCAATGCTGCAGAGCAATTTAGGACAGAAAAGGCCAAGAAGACTAGCCATCCTCTTATATCACTTAGCTATCATACTGATGCAGAACAGCAAGACTCCAATGCTAACGAGCCTTCTGTTATATTGAAATCTGCCTCTACAGCAATATATGTTGTTATATGCACTATTACGTGCAAGAGAAGCAGCAGCAAAGAAAGGAAAGACAGATTTTCCCAAAAGGTTCAAGCAATTCTATACTTTTAATCCTTCACATATAGAGCGAAATTCACCCCTAATGCCTATTTCTGAGGTTTGTATAAATCAGTTCTGAAGCAACTCTGCTATATATGAAAATAAATTAGAGCTCCATTGTTTCAGGAGGCAAGTTTAATAAGGTGCAAAAGGCTACAATTAACTTTGTTTGGTGGGTGTTTTTGGAGAAGGTTTTGCGGGTTTTTAAGATTATATTGCCATTTTCAGAAATACTTTGGAAGCAATAATTCACTACAGATAAATACAGTGAAGAGACAGATAAACTGAGCATGGTCTGAATGAGCCTACTGTCAGGAAAAATCTGATTGGAAATTAAAGAGCATGTAGTAATGAACAATCATAGCGCCTTTAACCTCATACACAGTTATTTCATTGCATATACAACTGATTTTTTAAAACACTTCAGGAATCAATTTATGGAACTAATTGAATTGGGCCACGTGCCTTACAACAAGGTATTAATCTTCAATGTCAAAGATGATAATAAACTGCTTGTTGTAAACCTGCTTCAAGTATTTTAAAGCAATTACTTGCTGGCGCTGCACTTTTTCTAATTCTTTCTTCAGCTCTTCTGAATACCATCTCTCCTCCTAGACAAGGGGAGGGGAGAGAAAGTGTATTACAGGCTCGCAATGTAAGCTGCTAGCACACTTCACAATTTGAAACCATGAACTATATTCAAGTAAAATTAATTTCCAACCTTAAGTGAAGCTTGCAAATCTTGGACTTCTTGTCGGAGTAGTGATATTTCATTGCTGAATAAAGATCCGGGAGTTGAGAAATGAATAAGTCATGGTTAAATTTTGTTGATTAAACTTCCAGTACATGCAATAGTTCTTGTTCAGATTTGTTATGAAATAAGCTGGATACAGGACACCTCACATTTGATCAGTGTCTTAATACAGTCTTAAATTTAAAAAAATAAAAAATATAACACAAACTGAACTGCCATCCATTATCTCATTTTCACACTAATCACCAGATTAAAAAAGTGCTTAGTCACCTTAAATATCTTAATAATTTTCAGTCTAATGTATTTGGTCTATTCTCAGAATGAGTAATTGCACTAAGGTTTATGGAATTTTCTTTTCACCCTTGTATTGGACCAAAAATAACCCAACTATTTCCATATTGGGGTCTTGGAGACCCCTAATATGTGAAAATTGGAGATAACACATGGGATGCATTTAAAACTGACTTTACTTGTAACCAATGAACTATAAAATTATGAATAAGTTAAAACTTTCTAGATTCAGAAGAAGAAGTTACTCATCTTGTGCAGTAACAATGGTTCTTCGAGATGCGTGTCCTTATGGGTGCTCCACTATAGGTGTGCTTGCGTCTCTGGGCTGCTGATCAGAGAACTTCGGTAGCAGTGTCCGTTAGGCCCACACATGCACTATCTCTCCTTGTGCTGTGCCACGAGGCTAGGCGATGTGCTAAGCCCCCTTGACTTCCTACTCCCACATGGGACTTAAACCTGGTGTTGAGAGGACTGACTAGTCCTCCTTTTGAACCCAGGGCCACCTATTCACTTACATACCTCTCGATGAAAACGGCCTTCCTGATAGCAATTACTTCGGCCAGGAGAATAGGAGAAATAGCGGCTCTGGTGCACATCCCCCCTTCACAGTATTCTTTCGGGACAATGTTACACTCTGGCCACATCCAAAATTCATTCTTAAGGTAACCTCCTTGTTTCACATGAGGTAACTGATTCATCAACAGCACAAAGATGCAAGCACACCTGCAGTGGAGCACCCCTAGGGACATTATTCGAAGAAGCACATTACACAGTACTTGTGCTGGGGTCTAACTGACCCCATGATGAAACACGTTTTTTAAAAAAGGAACACACTCTACAGGCATTGGGGGCTAACTGACCCCATGTTTAGACAATGAAAATAGATAGCAACAGCAACAATATAAAAGGCACAAACACAGCAAAGTTGCAATAAATGGCCTACTACTTTGAACAAATGGAGCTAATACCTGACATATCTTCTAAAAATAGTAAGTTTTTACACGTCACACATTTTTGATGTGTTTTTCTACCTCATTCCCTGGAACAGATGCAACATCTTCCCCATTAGTCTCTGGATCAGTATCCAAGACACTAGACACTACTTCCCTAAACGCCTTAGGCAAGGCTGGAATGTTCCTTTCATGTACCAGTGGGCAAAAAATTTCTGTACCCAGGTCCCTGAGAAACATTCACCTCTTATTCCAAGATGTATTGTGATTCTACAAAATCTAAACAACATATGCCTTCAGACATGCAATGTGCATATGCAATCCAATAGTGCGTCTTTGCCCCAGCCACAGCATCTGTCAAGCATAGATTTTTCAGAAAATGCATCTGACAATCGTTGCAACCCCAGAAACTCTTCCTAGCAACTGTAGGCTTCCCAGAAAACCAATGTGATGGCATTATCTTCAAAGAAACTCAATTTGCTGGACAACTGTGATGATACATAAGGCAAATGTTATCTGGACTCTCACAGATTCCCAAGAACCTTTTGGTGCTTGCTTTTTTTTTTTTTTTTTTGGAAAAACAAAAAACACTGAAACAGAGAAGATAAAAACAGTGCTGAAAGACTGATATAATCATATCATAATTGCTGCCTCAACATAAAAACAATCTGTGCTGGAATAGTTGCATAATTAATTTCAGGTCTAACTGGCCCTAATAACTTTTGAATGACCTTTCTTGCTACACTAAAACCACAATAGGATATGAAGATAAAACCAGTGCTAACAAGTTGTCCTTATCATACTTAGAGAATACTTAAAGAAAAAAATAGCCAGTGGTTTGCCTATCATGTTTTATTTATTTTATTATGTATTTGGGGTTCAGGAGACCCCCAAAGACCTTGAAAGTGTAGTACTTTCATTTTTCCCATTGACTAACATCGAGGTGGTCTAACTGACCCCATTACCTTTTTGGTGACTTTTTTTTTTTAAACACAAAAATCACAATAGGTAAGATAATAAACCCAATGTGGAAAGATTGACCCCATCCTAGTTTGAGCATACTTAACATATGAAGAAGTACAGGTTTGTCATAACAATTTTTATTTACATTTTTGTGTGCGTTGGGGTCAGACAGACCCCAAAACATTAGAAGGATTAAATATGCAAATAAACTGATTTAGACCTATATTCTGTTTTACAGGATTGTATCAACTAAATAATAGAACTTTAGAATTGCAAGATAGTGTATTAAAATGTTTAGTGTGTTATAGTCCATGTTATTAAAAGTGCAGGTTAGTTCCCCCTCATTTCCCATATAATGTCAAGGGGCAATGCTAGGAGACCGCATGCTATCCTATTTGTTCTGAAATACGCAGTTATATAATATTTAACCCAAACAGCAATTCAATGTGCCCAATAGTTACACCAATTTGAGGGCCTGAGTGCGCTGACATTCAAAACCCTGGGGCTTGTAACTCTCAAATTACACTCAGAAGCCTGATGTTCTCGTCGCCCAGGAAAACGAAATATGAGGAGGAAATAGTTATTACTCAGTTTGCATAGCACCTTTCTAAAATCTCAATTCACCTTGATTAATTAAAAAACTATACACATAAGGATCACATCACATCACTGAAATGCAGCCACCCTTAATGTGGAATGTAGCAGCCATATTACTGCCAACAACACATTATTTCTTACTCTTATTATTGGTATACAGTAATAATCTGAGGCCCCAGTCACAACCAAAGGCTGATACAAAAAACACTACACAACAATTCAGGGTCACTAAATAGAAAAGAAAATCTCCAATAAATATTACTAGTGTCTCCCTAGTTATGTCTATATTGTAAGTTATCTATTTAAAGCAATAATGGGATTTAGGTCTTCTCTACATAGGAATGTTTTACCAGTTATGCTGACATATTCATACAGATATAGTTATACCACCATAACCACCCATGTGGACACACTTATTCTTTATAAAAGTGGCTTTTTTTAGTTTAGTTTATGTCAGTTGGGAAGTGGTTTAAGCTAAACTGAAAAAGCTCTCTTATACTTGAATAAAAGTGTTCACGCAGAGGGGTTATACTGATATAACTTTGTCACTTTAAATTCATACCTTGGCTTATATTTAAAAAAATGGCACTTTTCACAATACTGTGCTTGCCCTGGCCCAATTCCAAAATAGTTTGCTATATCTCACCTTTCTAAGCCTTGTCTAAATGGAAAAGTTTATTTGGTATAACTTGAGGCACGAATTTAAACCAATATATTTATACTGTGCCAGTATAACTCTGTGTGTGGACACTCATTTCAGTAAAAGAGAGTCTTTTTCCGCATTTATGCTTATGTCACTCTGGAAAGAGGTTTATGTTCAACTGAAAAGGCCACTCTTATTCTGCAATAAAAGGGTGTCCACACAGGGAATTATACTGGTATAACTATATCAGCTTAAGAACTGGTAAATCTTTCCTGTGTAGACAAGCCCTAACTCTTATTTCTTTTTGCTCCCCATGAGCTGCATGACTCCCAGTCCTTCTCCCACTTCTGTCTTCAGGCCTTCTTCTATGCAGCCCTCCTAAATCTGATATATCATGCTTGATCCAGATATACTTTAAGTTCCTCTTTTATGTGATGTGTAAAAATGACTATAAAAACATTATCTTACTCAGCAAATCTGTCCCCAATGTGTATTGAGGGTCACATCTACTCACTTTAGTGAGCAAAGTAAATTGGTATTGTTCTTTGTCTTCTTTCCCCACAAAACACAAAACTAAGACTGAGTGAGCTGTAGATTCAATCCATCTTGTGTATCATCAACAGAATTGTTTACTGCATTCCAGTAAGTTACACCTGTGCAACCTCACTGAAGACAAGGTGTTGCTGAGGGCACGATTTGACCTATAGAACCTTTATTAATTACTGGTGATGATACACCAGATGGAAAGAACTCAGCTTGACTCTCAGAGACTATGCTGAATTTGCAGAGCTGGCACGTTGACAGAAAAAAAAGCAAACAAAAGAATCCCCAGCTTTTTACTTGTAAACTGAGCACATTTGATAAGCAGATGAAAATAAACATCGAAACCTGCAATGCCAATTGTACAGACTCACTTTTAAGAGCAGACCCACACCTTCCCAAAGACCCAATCCTTCCCAAAGGCCTAATCCCCAGCCTTAGCCCCTGTGTTCACAAGTCTTAACTGATGAGTGACTGGGGAGGGTATTTAATATTAGCCCTACCTAATTCATTTTTAATGTCATCATTAAGTCATGCTACTTTTTACTTTCTAAAAAATATCCTAGAAAAATCATTTTTATTAGTTTATTTGAATGGTTATTTCACCAATTTGAGCAGAAATAATTTGTTTTACATGTAATAAGAGAAACATGTTAAAAAACATTCAAAACATTTAAAAGCCTCAAATGTTAGTGTAGACTCTTTTCTTTGCTGAGCTACAGAGAAAGGGTCTTGTCAGACTCTTTGACAGCTCCACTACCGCTAACGTATTTAATAGAATGCGCATGTTCAGCTCAGTGAAGTCATCAAGATCCCATGCCAACTGGAGAACTGTCAGTCAGAAGAAGCCTCCAGATCAGTGTGTGAAAAGAAGATCTCCAATGACCTGGGATGTGAGCAATGCGGTTTTGATGGATGTCCTGCCCTACTATTTTGTGACCTGCTGCCTTGTTTCTGTCAATGCCTAAGATGGCTCTCAGCCTATCCCAATAGCAATTGTGAAGAAATGGGAGCTCCTTCTTCCTACAGACAGTGACAAGTAGGTTTTGGATTTTGTTTTGGATATTTTTATTTTTATTTTCCCACAACGGACTCCAACTTAATAGCCACAGCATGTTAAATTTTATGTTCTTTTCTTTATGAGTTCAATAGGTTATCAATGTTTTAATTAAATTATTTATCATTTTTGACTTATTATTTTTATCAATCACAGAGGGTTTGCTCCACGGCTAAGACAACAGCTAGTCAAGATATTAGTTGAACCCAGCAGAGTTATACAATCTACACCTTTATTATATTAGCATCACGTGTTCCCACACAGTATGTGAACACACTCAAAAGCTGCTCACCATCTTATTGCTATGCACAACCAAGACGAAAATCATGGAATGCATAAACTGGAAGTAATACAGGCTGAAATTTACAACAGCCCCATATATCCATTGAACAGAAGGGGAGCCAAGATGGAACTATGTGGAACCTTGCATGAACGAATCCTCAGGGACAAGGAACAAGAGCCCAAAATCAATTTCTGGGAATGCTCAAATAAGAAGGGAATCAAGCCACCCATGAGCTACCCCCATCAACTCCAGCTACAGACATAAGAGTCAACAGCACCAGCTGATCAACAGCATTAAAAGCAACCAATGGATTTAACAATATCAATATGTAAACCCAATTTTCATCTATCACCAGTCCAGTATCAGCTAGCATGGTATTAAACTAATATTTTAATTGATTTTAGAAATGGGGCATTATGATTTAAATACTTCATTGCATAATTAACTGTTCAGATTAGTATATGCTTAAATGTAATTAGAAATACTTAACATTGACAGAAGACTATATGCACAAATTAATATTGTTCTACCTTTTCGGTGAAGGATGCTCGTCTCCTCCATGACTTGAATCGATGCCAGATCCGTGAACTACTTCATAGTGCTTGAAAAGTTCTTCAGCAGATCCATGAGATTTCATACACAGAGGACAAATAAAGCCCTATTATAGAGGAAAGAAAATTCAACAGTAGTTTTTGCCTTTTCCCATCCTTTTCATCCTAATCAAGAGATTCATTGGTACCATTTAACAGGAAAAATAAAATGTAGGAGAGTAGTTACCTTAAAAAATACCACTTATCTAATTCTCTGACATTATGGAAAGTAGAGAAGACTAGAAAGCATAAAAAAACACCCCATTTCATTATGTAGTGCTGTTCTCCAGTAAAATTGTACCTATTGCTAAATTTCACTCCCAGAACTAGTACACAGAGTTGTCATAAATTTAAGAAATGTAGCATCACAAAGGACTGTCACTTTTTTAAATGTTTGAGGAAAAGCAGTGTTAAAAAGGCACTTTCACAAAGTTTTTATTAAAAAAGAGTTCTGTTCCTTTCAAAGATTTTCCTAGGATGGAGAACCACACTCATAGTAATCAGACAAAAAAAAATTGCAGAGAAGAGCCAGCCAGAAACTCCAGCAAGCAGGGGCAGAAGCAGCCAAAGCTGGGGCTGCTGCACTGGGGGAAAAGGGTAAAATGGGGCCCAACTGAGCCCATCCCTCCCCCCAGTAACCCTCTGGACACAGAACTGTACAGGACAGACACCCCCACACACACACACACACAACTCTTGGAGGCACTAGGACCCAGATGTAGCCTCCCCACCTCCCTCTTATGCGGGCTTGGGAGAAAACCGCAGAGAAGAGTCAGCCAAAAACCCCAGCCAGTAGAAGCAGAAGCAGCCAACGCAGGGACCTTGGGACATTTAGAGAACTTTCCACAATTTTGACTCGACTTTCTCTGCCCTGTGCTGATTGACTGTTTGCTGCAACCCTCCCCTCCCCCACAGTCTCAGCTCTTCACTTCAGCTCACTGCTCCTCCTACACTCTTCACCCCTCCCCTGTCCCCCTCACCCTCCTTCCCCTCCGTTCCCTTTTCTCTCCAGTTAGCTGATTCTCTTGTAAGTAAATCTCTCTTCCGAAAAAAAAATATCATGGAACTAACATGCAGTTTGCTGTCATTACACTGTTCAGTCTGCTTGTGTATTGCACGCTTTCCCCCAACTTGCGTCTATCTTGTCTATTTAGACTGTAAGCTCTTTGAGACAGAGACCATCTACTATTCTATGTTTGTACAGCATAATGGGCCCCCAGTTGGTTGGACCTTAGGCGCTACCAGAACAAACATGTTAAATAATAATAATAAAGACAACGACAACAGCTTAATATTCAGACACCTGTTTGAGTCTACAATACTAATATTAGGGGAAAATGTCTTTCGATCTTGCAAAAGTGAGCAAATTAACTAAGTCAGTGATGGATAACTACCTCATGAAAATCAGATCTGTTTGGTCTAAAGAATTTGACATCATCCGTTTACATTCTAGAAGATTCACTGTAAATTCACGCAGTATTGCTCTTTTTGGATTGCCTGCCTCCCTCCCTCCGGCTTGTCTACACTCAAGTTAAATGATTGCCATGATGTGCCCTGTAACAAACATTAGTGATCTATCCAGACTAGCCTTCAGCAGACAAGTTAAAATACCTCAATTTAACTGACAGTCAATTAACTCCACGTAAAAAACACCAAGCTACACAATTCGCTGGTGGGCCACCAGATCATTTGTTTACATTTGCACAGCTGCCCGCAGCTCCCATTGGCTGGGAAGGGCAAACCGCAGCCACTACGAGCTGCGGGCGGCCGTGCAAATGTAAACAAATGGTTGGGCAGCCCGCCAGCAGATTACCCTGTCAGGCCACATGCGGCCCGCATGCAACCGCCAGGTTGCCCACCACTGCCATAGAGTGAAAATGTTGTGAAGTTCCCATTCGTGGTCGAGTGTAAAGTGTCTACTGAGGAAATCGGAGTGCACATTCAGCTCTCATGGAAAGTAAGTGGGTGATAGTGTGATGTGATTGTTGATGCACCAATTCCAGTGGTTGATTGTTTCTGCACACAGGGAGGCCGATCCCGCTCCCCCTTGCTTATTGAGGTAGAAGACAGGCGTAGAGTTGTCTGACATTATAAGGACACGGTGAGAGTGGATGAATGGGAGAAAGTATTCTCACACCCTCCGTACTGCTCACAGTTCCAGGATATTGACATGCATCTGGATTTTCAAGATACACTAGCCCAGGGGTTCTCAAACTGGGGGTCGGGACCCCTCAGGGGGCTGCAAGGTTATTACATGGGGGGTTGCGACCGGTCAGCCTCCATCCTAAAACCCCACTTTTCCTCCAGCATTTATAATGGTGTTAAATATATAAAAATGTGTTTTTTAATTTATAAGGGGGTGTCGCACTCAGAGGCTTGCTATGTGAAAGGGGTCACCAGTACAAACGTTTGAGAACCACTGCACTAGCCCCTCGAGCTGTGTGGCTGTTCATATAGGCTCCCCAAACTAGCAGGGATGCGTCCATAATTATAGTTCTCTCTGGAGAGAAGAGGAGAAAAGGGACCCCCACATATACATAACGGGGATTTGTCCACCATAGGAGGGAGGACAGTAGATTGGTCGGGACTGTCACCACAAGGTTCATGGAATGGCGGCTTAGGGAGTATCAGGACTGTAGCCAAGCTTGCAGGCACTGAAGGTGGAGTCTTGCGAATGGGGTGATGTAAGTGCACAAAGCCATGTGGCCAAGTAGGGAAAGATATGTTTTGACCAGTACCTGAGGGTTTCTTGCGATGAGACCTAGGAAATCACTGCTGATGGTCTGGAATCTGTCTGTTGGCAGGTATGCCCTTGGAGTGACAGAGTTCAAGACTGCCCTGATAAAGTCTAGAGATTGGGGAGGGACCAGATTTTTCTGTGTTTATGCTGATTCCCAGTGAAGAAAGGAGGTGGAGCATCATAGAGGTTGATGCATAGGCTTCCTGGTGAGATTTGGCAGCAAGGAGCCAATTGACAAGGTATGGAAAGACAAGGAAGTCTGACATGAGCCACTATGACTGAAAATACATTGGCAAAGACTCGGGGGTGGGGGGGCTGCTGTGTTGAAGGGCAGTATTCTATACTGAAAATAGTCGGAGCCTAGCTTAAATCCAAGAAAGTGTCTGTATGTGGGGTGAATATCTATGTGCCACCAGACTCCTTGTCGTTTTTGTGGGTACAGACTAACACGGCTACCCCTCTGATACTATCTATGTGAAAGTAAGTGTCCTTCCTATTGAGAGCCGCGAACCACAGGGTGATGGAATTATTGCTGCCAATATGACCATGCGAAATCTGAATTGCGAATGAAGCAGTTGAGATGGCAATTGTTTTGTAGCATGAAGCCAAAGCTGAGGACACTAATGGTTCCGACCCAGAGCATACAGCTGTGAGAAGGAACTGGAGGCAGTCAGTCCGCCCTTCCCTTTATCACCCCAGTCGGAGGCACAAGATGAACCAGGACAGATGCATG
Source organism: Emys orbicularis (assembly GCF_028017835.1). Classification (NCBI taxonomy): domain Eukaryota; kingdom Metazoa; phylum Chordata; order Testudines; family Emydidae; genus Emys; species Emys orbicularis. The sequence goes on from NC_088683.1 coordinate 85,509,450, forward strand.
GACTAATGGACACTACTTTCAAACTCTCCAGCTCCATAACGCATAGTGTGCATGCATAATCCAGAGTGGAATACAGTAGGGACCATCATTCGAAGAAGAAATTATGGATACTCTCTGATATTATGTCCTGTAGACTAAACAGACAGAGGTGCCAAAACCCCTATTTAAAGGGAAAAGAAAATATGATGGCAGATGCCCTGTCCAGAAAGGGTCTGACCTGCCTCTGCGTCAGTCAGTGATTAACCTTCCTGCAGCTCTGTAGGAGGGGGAAGTCTGACGCTAAGAGCATCAGAGTGCCAGAAGGCAAGGAGCTCACTGCTATCAGGTAATGAGTTTCAGCTGGCCTGACCAACTCAGTGTACCCTAACTCACTGTAGTTATTGTCTGTATCAAAAAGGTGTCATGTAATGCAGGGGTTCTCAAACTGGGGGTCAGGACCCCTCTGGGGGTCGTGAGGTTATTATATGGGGAGGTCGCAAGCTGTCAGCCTCCACCCCAAACCCTGCTTTGCCTCCAGCATTTATAATGGTATTCAATATATTTTAAAGTGTTTTTAATTTATAAGGGAGGTCGCACTCAGAGACTTGCTAAGTGAAAGGGGTCACCAGTACAAAAGTTTGAGAACCACTGATGTAACGTGACACTGGAAAACAAATAATTCTCTGATCATTAATATTCTTGTGTGATGCATGTGCATGCCATGTATTAAGAATTATGGATATATGCTGGAATGATGACTAAAAAGTATTTAAGCCAGGCATGTTGGGGAAGTTGGTAAATAGGTCTGCCCTAGACAAAGGAATGTGTATTTGCTTCTCTGACCAGTCCCGTCATCAGGCAGACACAATGAAGGTCTCATTTACATACTAGGTAAACAAAGCCATGCAGGGAAGGAAACAGCTTCCAGCAGGGAAGAGAAACTTTATCTGGGCTATAAAGACCAGGGTCTGAACCTCAGGTGATAAGTAATTTAATCAATTGAGGGTATACAATATACTGTATATGCAGTTTATCAAGTGAGGTGTTTTATGAAAGCCTATAACACACAGGTGATCAATATAATTGTGAACTGTATGTATTAACACTACATAAGGAATTATGGATACTTATTTATATTATGCTTTACAGTCTGTGACCAAAACAAAGAGGAAAAAGATCTCTCCCAGAGAGAAACATCACAGCTATCTACTTGTATCCAAGAAACTGAGCAAGATGTGATGAAAAACAATGGAAGGCCTATTTACATAAAAATCAGCAGGAGGGTGGGAACAAGGGAAGAACAGCATGAGGTCATCCTGCCTCCTAAAACCAGGTCATTGAATTTAGGACGATATAAACAAGACCAGACGCCATTTTGGCATCCATCACTAGATGAACACATGGGGCCAGAACTCATGTAAGCTGAGAAAGATCGGTCCTTCAACCAAGGAGGGTTGAAATCTCTGGGCCTGAATACAAGTGAGAAACCTACTTAGGCAAAGATCTTTCCACAGGAAGACAAGGGAAGGCAGCAGCTTGTACTTCTGTGGAAGATCCTGACTGAGGGAAAATCAGCCATGGCTGGGAAGAAGGAAGATTGGTGAGAGAAACCATCTTCGACAAAATCTGTACCTTGGTAGATCAAGTTTTAGCCCTTTAGATGCATGTTTTCACTTTTATTTGCTTGTAATCACCTCTACTTTTATTTCTTTTACTTGGCATCACTTAACCTATGTCATATGGTTAATAAATTTGTTTTATTTTTACTATATACCAACTCAGTGCTGTGTTTGAAGGAAAGGGGGTATCTACCCCAGTTAAGTTAATAACATGTAATGCACTTTTGTCTCTATGAAGAAGCAACAAACCTTATTTCTCTGAATGGTCCAGGACTGAACATTTCAGGGCACACTGTTTTGGGGAGATTCGGGACTCGGAGTGTGTTGGGGTCACCTTGCTGATTGTAACCAAGGCTGGTGGAAGCCAGAGCGGAGCCGCAGACAGGCTGCTGGGGTAAGAGCTGCTGAACCAGAGCTGTCCAGCACACAGACACTCCCGGTGTGGCCTGCATGCTTGTAAGCTGGCTGTGAGTGTCCCAGGCTGAGAACTACAGCAGCAGGGCATTTGAGGCACCCAAAATACCTCAATTTAACTGACAACCAATTAACTCACTGTAAAAAATAACAGTGTAGACAAGCCCTCTGTGTGTTTGGAAAGGGTTGGACTCTATTCTGGCTCTTTATCCTTTTTATATTTTCACTCTGGGCCTGATTCTCATTTACACTAAAGTACCTTTACACTACTCTAGCAGCAAGAAGAGGCCCTAAAGTGGAAGTAAGTGTAATTTATACCCACTCTAAAGTCCTTTTACAATGTCAGACAAAGGCCTATTTGCATTGCTCTAAGTGAGATTAAAGCCTTCTGTCTTTTTTGTTCTCTATTCACATATGCTATATTTAAAAATCATGTTACCCTTCAGTGCCTTGCACTGTCATGAGCTCACTTTGTATTTCTGTAACATTAAGATAGCAAACTTCACTATGAAATTATAATTCCCCTTGAAAGCTTTGTCATTCTGTGTATAATTTGTACTCTTTTGCAGCAAAATCAGCAATTACATACCATATAATGACAAGATTACATAATTAGCTTTGCCTTTAATAGTTAGTTTATGAGCTAAACTGCATATAGTGTACTAAATATTCTCAGCTTTACCTGGTAACTTCAAATATAATCACCTAAGTAGTGTATACAGTATGTATATCCTGTTTAAGATGGCATTTACCCTGTAACAACACAGCTGTTACATGGTTATTTCTGACTTGTAAAATAAAACACTTAAATCTGATTTAATCTGACGGAATTGACTAGTCTATTTATTTACTTAGTGAATTAGGGTATTTATAAAAGATTAGGTGGGAACTTTTAAAAAAAATTATTAAACTCCAAATAAGCAAACACCTTACTTTTACTATCATATTAAGTTCCCAAAACAAAGCACACCAGATTGTGGATTCAGTAGTTGTGCTAAATGAGACTTCAGATGAACAACTTTCCCCTTTTGTGATTATTCTCCCAAAAGCAAACATTTACACCAGGAATCAGCAACCTTTGGCACACGTCCCATCAGGGAAAGCCACTGGCATGCTGGGATGGTTTGTTTGCCTCCAGCATCTGCAGGTTCGGCCGATCGCAGCTCCCACTGGCCACGGTTCGCCGTTCCAAGCCAATGGGGGCTGCAGGAATCGGCGTGGGCGATCGGCCAAACCTGCAGGTAAACAAACCGTCCCAGCCCGCCAGTGGATCTCCCTGACGGGCCGCGTGCCAAAGGTTGCCGATCCCTGATTTACACCCAACTATCATACTTATTTGCCAGGAAAACTTGATTTTAAAAATCAATTTTAATCATTGTTTGTAATTATTTTCCCAAAGAAAAGTTGGTTCTCATTTGATGGTAACCATTAAAACATGTTGATATGCAACTAAATGTAGCCTTTACTTTACATTTGGTCCAGGTTTTTATTGTTTGTTTTTTGGGGGGGCTAACTAGAAGGATATACTTTTATTTGAGCAATTATACTGCTTACGTTACATTTATTCAGATTCTTAAATTTTACATATGTTAAAAATAGCGAATGGTACATTTCTTATTTACTAGATGATTAATTTTTTACTTGCAATTTGTATCAAGCTCTATTTGGATGGAAATTAAATTAAAATGCACAAATCCAGCATTTTAATTTTTTAATTATAGTTACATCAAACTATCTTAAATGTGGTGAATACATAAGAAAAATGTATCAAAGCATGTTTTGCATTTAAAACAAACAGTCTTACTAAAGAAAGGAAGTATTAACTGTAGCTAGTGAACCGGTTGTTTCTGGTCACTATGTGCTTCAAGATTTCAGAAGTAACAGAACCCATCCTCTCAATTTTTAGTCACAGACTGGAAAAAGGAAAACAAGATTTCTTGCTTTTTCAGCTCCGGATTTGTTTCTTGACTTTGAATGAACTAGTCATTGAACTGAAATGAAGAAAATATTCTCTCTGCACCTGCAGAAAAGATTACTGCTGTCAAAAGCTGGTTTAGCACTTCAACAAATTTTACTTCTAGGTACTTAGCTAGTGACTTCCACCAGTTCAGTGGTTTAACTTTCTTTAAAACTCAGTAGCAAGCATGTACTGCTTAATACTAGTTTTAATATTTTAATAGCTAAATTTAAACCTTAACATGTGTCCATTTCAAATTTTATATTTTAAATAGATTTTTTGAAAGTAAACCCTGTTTAATCTAAATTTAAAAATCTGATTTTTTTTTTTAAATCATTGACTTTTATCCACCCTGTTATTTGCTTTCTAAACTATTCCAAATTCCCAGCATTCATCTCCATGACTCTAGTACATTCAGCAGTTCACTTCGGATTTTTTTTAAGTGAGCAAGCACTTATATATACAAGTTGTATGTATCTAATCTTCAAGCTGCCAAGAAAGGTGCATCTAAAGTTGATATATTCGCTATCTACCTTACTAACAATACTTTTATTCATCTAATGCATTATAATTAGTAGATTATAGAATGTACTTTTCATTGCAGAGTGGAAGAATGAGAAATTCTGGGACGCTCTCACTGTGACACTGACAACAGACTTGATGTCACTATCAGAAGCAAAGGTTTTATTCTTTTTTCACTCAGCATAGACACAGGGCCAGCTCCAGGCACCAGCTCAGCAAGCAGGTGCTTGGGGCGGCCAACGGAGAGGGGCGGCACGTCCAGCTCTTCGGCGGCAATTCAGCGGCAGGTTCCTCACTCCCTCTCGGAGCGAAGTGCCTGCCGCCGAAGAATTAAGTGGCGACGGTAGAGCTGCCGCCGAAGTGCCGCAGACCGCGATTGCGGCTTTTGTTTTGTTTTTTTGCTGCTTGGGGCAGCAAAAACCCTGGATCCGGCCCTGCATAGACAGCAAGCAAATGTACGGTAACAGCATCACATTTTGGGGGTGGGGTAAAATTTAGATGGAAGGCATAAGGAGGATTTAGCTGTGCACCTCCCATTGTGCAGTTAAATCCTCCACTTGCATATGTGGGCATCCATAACAATTGTCGGCCTCCTTTAGAACAGTACCTTCAAAATAGGTCACAAAAAAGATAAAAATGACTTGCACTTGGTGCTGCATGTACACAGAAATCAATTATTAATCTAATTGAGATGGGTTATAAGTCAGTCAATTATCACAGCAAGTGGATCTACTACATGTCCTGCAGAACTGCTCAATGCCTTCCCTCACAGAAACAATATCACCTAGTTAGATGAGAGGTATTTAAGTGCTGACCACAATATAAATGCAGTTTAATTAATTGGATTTTTATTATATACATGTCTCATAGTGCAGGATACAAAAGCTAAAACAAACATATTCATGACCAAAAGTTACTTCTCAGATATATAGACCCAGGGCAAGATTTCAAAGTGGGATAGCGCCATTGAAGTCAGAATTAACATTTGATTAACAGCCTGCCCCATAAGGCTTAAAATCAGCAAGTACTATTTAAAAAAAAAAAAAGGAGCAGCAGCAGCAGCAGCTCCCAAACTGACACTTTGATTAGTAACTTGCAGCGGCTGAAGACTTCATGGGAACTATGCCAATTTACGCCATCTGAAAATCTGGTTTCCTTTTCAGAGAGCTTTTCTAACAAACCCTTTTCATAAAGGGGTTTTAGTTCAACTGTAAAAACTCAACCTCTAATCGAGTTACTGAACAAAATGTCAGCTTGGGAGCTATTTTTAAAAAATATATCATGAAATATGTTTTGCCAATTTAAAGCTGTAAGTGGGGGCAAGAAAGATAAGGGTCTGAGACACTTATATCTAGACTATGATGTTTATGTAACAGAAGCTATGCCTACAAGGCAATGTAAGCGTAGGGTTAGTGGGTCTGCTGACCCGTGTCAAGAAACCCTGGGCTTGAGCATCTACAATGCATTTTAACCCGAGGTTGAAAATTTTCTGGAGCCTGTTCAAACCTAGGACTCTGGCACCCACACTTCAGTGCACAGACCCGAGTCAAAGTAACCATATACCAGAGATCCTAGCACCCCTCTCCCCCAGTGTCGACACTCTAGCCCTAGGAACATGATGCACTGTGGGAAAACTCTACTGCCCACCCTGTTTCCTAACTGTGGTGGTGCTAGTGATGGGACTTGTGACCCTATGGAGCACGAGTGCATAAAGTGCATAATTAGCTCCTTTGATGGCTGTCTCAATAGAGTGACTGCAGTTTGAGAAGACTTTATACACCTCTACCCCGATATAACACGAATTCGGATATAACGCGGTAAAGCAGCGCTCCGGGGGGGGCGGGGCTGCGCGCTCCGGCGGATCAAAGCAAGTTCAATATAACACGGTTTCACTTATAACGCGGTAAGATTTTTTGGCTCCCGAGGACAGCGTTATTTCGGGGTAGAGGTGTACTGAACTATCATCTAATCTGAATATTGAGCTCTCTAGCTCTAGGCTGAGTCACATGAGCAGGAAAAGGTTCAGAGAAGGGTAACTAAAATGATTAGGGGTTTGGAATGGGTCCCATATGAGGAGAGATTAAAGAGGCTAGGACTTTCCAGCTTGGAAAAGAGGAGACTAATGGGGGATATGATAGAGGTATATAAAATCATGAGTGATCTGGAGAAAGTGAATGAGGAAAAGTTATGTACTTGTTCCCCTAATATAAGAACTAGGGGCCATCAAATGAAATTAATGGGCAGCAGGTTTAAAACAAATAAAAGGAAGTTCTTCACACAGCGCACAGTCAACTGTGGAACTCCTTGCCTGAGGAGGTTATGAAGGCTAGGACTATAACAGGGTTTAAAAGAGAACTGGATAAATTCATGGAGGTTAAGTCCATTAATGTCTATTAGCCAGGATGGATAAGGAATGGTGTCCCTAGCCTCTGTTTGTCAGAGAGTGGTGATGGAGGGCAGGAGAGAGATCACTTGATCATTACCTGTTAGGTTCACTCCCTCTGGGGCACCTGGCATTGGCCACTGTCGGTAGACAGGATGGACCTTTGGTCTGACCCAGTACGGCCATTCTTATGTTCTTATGTAAAATGTCTGTGTGCACCAATTATGAAGGTAAATAGGGCATCAGTCTCCAGGGCTGTCAAACTACCAAAATGAAACTTTTCAATTCTTAATTTTTAAAATGGGATGCTCAATGAATGTGTTTTGTGTTTTATTTATTTGTCTGTTTTGAAGTTTGACATAAAATGTAGGTTTCAGAAGAAAGGCACACTCACACCCCAGCCTGGCCGCTGCCGGCTGCAGAGCGATGAAGTGCATCTGCAAAGGTTGGGGTGCTCCAGTACCCCCTGGGGATCCCTTATTCCCATCCCTGCTGCACACAGGGAGGCAGGGAGAAGGGATCCCCAGGAGGCTGCATGGAAGTTTGGGGGCTGGCTCCCATTCGCTGCCATCAGAGTGCACACTGCTCTAGCTCCTCTGCACAAGCAGCCCCAGGGAGGGCTGGGGGCCTGGAAGCAAGGGCCAGAGAGCAGAGCAGGGACCAAGCGGCTGCCCTGCAGGGAGAGGCAGCAGCCCTGCCAGGGGAGGGATGACCCCCAACATCCTGGCAGCCAGGAGCCACCTCCTGCCTATCAGCTTTGCTCCTGCTCCAGGTAAGCTCCATGCGCCACTGCCGTGGGAGGAGAAAGGGGGAGCATGCTCAGCCAGACAATAATGGTGCTTCCAGAATGCTGCGCTGGCTGCCTGCAACACTGCTCCTCTGCCGCCAGGAACTGCGGGATACAGTCAGAGGACTTACAGGACCTGAGTCAAGCTGTGGCCGCATGTACACAGGCAATCAATGGGGCTCAGACCCTAGATGCCAGCTTAACACTGGCTTGGCCCACGGTGGATTTGATATAAATCAAATTGATTTAAATCATGATTTAAAAACTAGTCAGGAAGACTCAATTTAATCATGTATTTCTACATAAAAGTGCATTCTTGTTATAACCTTAATAAATATCCTTCACAACTCGGAGACAGAGGAGATAGACGAGACCCAAACTGGGTCTCTTTTACGGCCTGCTGCCATTATAGGTTTTCCCTTCTAGTGAGAGAATGGTATGGTAGATCTCAAATCAATGAAGGCTACACTCAGAAAGACCTCAAGACTTCTGGAACATGCTGCTCAAACAGTTTCACTTTTGTTTCTACTGCCTGTCCCTCCCTTCTCACATTTATCTCCAGATTTCTTCTCCTTGTCCAGATCTATTCCGCCCCCAACAATCTTCTATTCACTGAACTTTTTGAAACTTTGCACTTTTAGAGAGAGGTAAGGGATTGACTCGGTGTACAGAAATTTGCAGAGGGACAACAGGGTTGAGGTCTGTTTTTCTCACCTCTATATATTATTTGGTTATTTATTTAAAAACATTTTTGCTGTTAACAAAACATTATCTCTGGAAACACAAATCCACAGTTTGAGAACTACAAAACTAAGCATCTCTGATGGTATCTTCTAGACTGAGCACTGACTCCCATTGGATAGCTAGAAAGATTAGCCTAAATAATCTGTACAGTAGCCCCTGGAACCCCATAAGCTTGGGTCCCTAATCCATGAATTACTGGAACTCATTTACAAAACTTTTCTTAAACATTACATGAATATATTGTCTCATAGTATAGAATTAGAATTTGTAAGACCTATTCCATGATGAGAGATCTTTGAGCTATAATGTATTTTAATTAAAACTATCTTTAGGTAGGTTTTTTCCTCAAAAAGCATTTTATCAAAAAAATCCAATTTAAATTAAAAAATCCAATTTTTTAAAAAAATCATTGATATTTATCCACCCTGGCTTGGCCCCTGCAACCTGCAGGGTCCTGGGACCCTGCATTCAAGCCTTCGGTTTGCACATTTGCAATATGGATGCAAGAGGGGCTTGGCTTGAGCCCAGGCTCAAAATTGGGCTTAAATTGCTGTGTAGACATACTGGGGTCTGATTTTCATTAAATTGGCTCTTTTGTATATTGGGCGGGAGAGGGGGAGAGAGTAACCAAGTGGTATCTTGTGCAATACCTATAATATTCCTTATGAAACACATTTACCACTGGGGAAATACATTTAAAAATGTATGCAATATTTTAACTGCCAAAAGACAACCGAGGCAATCTGAAATAGATTTAACATTTTTCATCCCATGATTACACAGCGGACAAAGATTCCATTTACCGTTAGGTATGCAATGGTGTGGCATGGCAACTCCTAAAAACTCCTGTAATTGACATTTCTGGAGTCTGGGACTTGCTCTTTAGGCAGAGGGAAAGGAATCCTAAAGAAACTGAGTAGAGGAGGGTGCCATTAATGCCTAAACTTCACCAAACATTGTGGTCTCCAGGAAAACAGTTCAGGCTACCTTATCAGCTTTGGAAGAGAAGTCTTCCAACAAGATCTATATCAGAACATTCTGCCTACATTTATAGACAAATTTTTCAAAGAGTTAAAATTCAGCCTTGGTTACCTAGTTACATTTCCAGGTGTCCTGTCATCCTCTCGCAACTAATACAGAAGCCATTTGAAGTAACTAAAATGTCAAATTCGTTTTAGGGTAGCATTAATATTCTCATGCATCATTGCAGCGATGGAGTATTCTTTGGGAAGTAAGCCAGTACACTAAAAGCAGAACTGGGCAGAAACACTCCTTGCGATCAATTACAATACATATATTTTTAATTGTACCAATATAACTTGCAATGGTTACAAAAACTTCACCATCCCACACACATATACAGACCCACAAACAGTTCCAGTGTACAGACTGAAATAAACATTGTATAAAACCAATGAGTATTACTGGCAGAATGCTATTATAGAAGCCTCCTAATCTCTAACCATTCCAAAGAACTATTTTAATGTTGATTTAGACACAGTTTACATAGCACAGAAGACCATTCACAGGACTGAATAGCTGCGTCTCTGCTACTTTTTCTGCTCACATCTGGCTTTGGAGGGAAGGGGGAATGATGTAGATAATGCTTTCAGTCTTTATAGAGAATCATCTCCTTAGCTTTATACTGGAATTTCATAGCCACTTGCCACTCATCCCAGGCCAGACCTACAGTGAAGTTTTCAATGTGGCCTTATCTTTTCAGGGACAACCTCTTCCCCACTCAGACTTTGTCTACACTGGCAATTGAATAACAAAACTTTTGTCTTTCAGAGGTGTTAAAAAAAAAAAAAAAAAAAAAAACCCACCCCAAAAGACAAAAATGTTGCGGACAAGCGCCGGTGTGAACAGTGCTTTGTCAGCAGGAGCGCTCTCCTGCTGACAAAGCTAACCCGGCTCGTTGGGGGTGGAAGTTTTCTGTCAGCAGGAGAGCTGACAAATATTTTAGCAGCACAGCTGTAGCAACACAGGCGTGTTGCTAAAGCTGTGTAGTGTAGACATAGCCTACGTCCCTTCTCAAGAGTTTCAGGGATATAATAGTAGGGTTTTTGCAGGATGGAATTCAGGTGCACTGGTATGGTATATGGAGCACTGGAGACAGGCGCTGCTCCAACATCTTAGTTCAAAAATCACTCCAATTAGTCTCCCATTTTCATCAACACCATATTTTAAAACAAAAGCAATTTCTATTCTCTATCCCCTCTGATATTACACTAATAAATATAACTGAACCAGTTTATTTTTTTAATATGCTGTACAATTTGGTATTGGTTACCACAGCTACACAGAATTTAAGAGCTATGCTAAATTAACAAATTTCAGATTGTAAACAGTACTCTTACTCCCTAATACAAACAGCATTTTTTGCAACAAATCACAATTAGATGTAAAGCAAATTTTTATTAGAACGTAAGAACTGCCACACTGGGTCAGACCAATGGTCCATCTAGCCCAGTATCCTGCCTTCCAATAGTGGCCAATGCCAGATACTTCAAAGGGATTGAACAGAACACAGCAATCATCAAGTGATCCATCCCCTGTCATCCAATCCCAGCATCTGGCACTCAGAGGTATAAGGACTCCCAGAGCATGGGATTGCATCCCTGACCATCTTGGCTAATAGTCACTGATGGACCTATCCTCCATGAACTTATCCAATTCTTTTTTTAATCCAGTTTTACTTTTGGTCTTCACAACATCCCCGGGCAATAAGTTTCACAGGCTGACTGAGTTGTGTGAAGAAGTACTTCCTTTTGTTTGTTTTAAACCTGCTGCCTATTAATTTCATTGGGTGACCCCTGGTTCATGTGTTATGTGAAGGGATAAATAACACTTCCCTATTCATTGTCTCCACACCATTCATGATTTTATAGAACTGTATCATATTCCTCCTCAGTCATCTCTTTTCTAAGATGAACAGTCCCAGCCTTTTTTTCTCTCTCCTCATATGGAAGCTATTCCATACCCCTAATCATTATTGTTGCACTTCTCTGTACCTTTTCCAATTCCAATATGTCTTTGTGGAGATGGGGCAACCACAATTGAATGCAATATTCAAGATGTGGGTTTACCATGGATTTCTATAATGCATTATGATATTTTCTGTCTTATCTATCCCTTTCCTAGTGGTTCCTAACATTGTTAGCTTCGTTGATTGCCGCTGGACCTTGAGCAGATGTTTTCAGAAAACTATCCATGATGACTCCAAGATCTTGGTCTTGAATGGTAACAGCTAATATAGAACCCACCATTTTATATGTATAGTTGGGATGTTTTGAAATGTGCATTACTTTGAAGATATCAACAATTTGTTACCCAGTAATCCTGTTTTGTGAGATCACTATCAGGGCCGGCTCCAGGGTTTTTGCCGCCCCAAGCAGCCAAAAAAAAAAAAAAAAGTCGCAATCGCGATCTGTGGCACTTCCGCCGCGACTCTACCGCCACCACTTCTTTAGCGGCAATTCGGCGGCAGGTCCTTCCAGCCGAGAGGGAGTGAGGGACCCGCCGCTGAAGAGCCAGACATGCCGCCCTCTTCCATGTGCCGCCCCAAGCACCAGCTTGCTATGCTGTTGCCTGGAGCCGGCCCTGATCCCTATGTAGCTTTTTATCTCCATTTCCAGATCATTTATGTTGAGCACTGTTCCCAGTACAGATCCTTAGGGGACCCTGCTATTTACCTCTCTCTACTGTGAAAACTGACCATTTATTCCTACGCTTTGTTTGTATTTTTTAACCAGTTACTGATCCATGAGAGGACCTTCCCTCTTAAGCAAAGTAAGCAGTCATGGGATAAGAGCCTTTGGTGAAGGACCTTGTCAAACACTTTCTGAAAATCCAAGTACTCTATCCCAACTGGATCACCCTTGTCCGCATGATTGTTGACAACTTCAAAGAACTCTAATAGATTGGTGAGGCATGATCTCTCTTTACAAAAGCCATGTTGGCTCTTCCCCAACAGGTCGTATTCATCTACGTATCTGATAATTATATTCTTTTCTACTGTTTCAACCAATATGCCTGGTACTGAAGTTAGGCTTACTAGACTGTAATTGCCAGAATCACCTCTGGAGCCTTTTTAAAAAATCAGTGTTCCGTTAACTATCCGCCAGACATCTGGTACAGAGGCTGATTTAAATGATAGGTTACATACCATGGTTAGTAGTTCTGTAATTTCGTATTTGAGTTTCTTCAAAACTCTTGGGTGAATACCATCTGCTCCTGGTGACTTATTACTGTTTAATTTATCAATTTGGTCCAAAATCTCCTCTATGGACACCTCAATTTGGGACAGTTCCTCAGATTTGTCACCTAAAAAGATTTGTCAGGTATGGGAATCTCCCTCAAATCCTCTGCAGTGAAGACCTCTGCAAAGTATTCATTTAACTTCTGTGCAACGGCCTTATCTTCCTTGAGTTCTGCTTTAGCACCGTGATCATCCAGTGGACCCGCTGATTGACAGGCAGGCTTCCTGCTTCTGATGTATTTTTTTTTAATTGCATCCTTCATATCTATTTGTATTCTAAGGAGATGGAGGTGTTCCTGACTTACTCATTTCTGATAAGAAAAGTTACATAAAAATGACACTTACTCATTACCCTACTTTTATTAAGCAACTCATCCATTTAATTTTTTAACAAAGGTAGTTCCTATTACTTTTTACTTCTGGTAGCCCTGCAAAGTCAATGCAGCTTCAGAAAAAAGTAGATATATTTTTTAAGTGCTTGCCAGAATAGAATCTAATTGTTAAGAAAGTTCTTCTTGTAGAGTTTGTATTACCTGGTGATAAGGCATGAGCCAGAAACAGCTGAGTTTGAATTTCAAATGCCAGGTTGAGTGTGCAGGGCTTGCCAATTAGAAGAAAGTCATTCTTTTACTGGTCAGCGACTCAATATGGAATAATTAACAAAATTCTATGAAATTATTTTTACACAGTTACTTTTCAAAATATAACCACAAATTAAGCAGGAAACCTACTAATTTCTGCATGTAGCTATATTGTTTAAGGTTCAGCCTACTGAAGTTCCAGGCTACTAAATTCAATCACTCAAGGTCTGGTTGCTTCAGACATGCCACAGGTAAGTGGTAATTTGCCAAGCATGCCTTAGGGAAGACATCTGTATTTTGACTGAACAGCATGGTAACAAAGACCTCACTTTATTTAACATAATCATCATCGATATGGGAAATAAAGAATAGTTCTCGCAGTAAGGGCAGCCCATCTCCTAATCAAAGACAGCACTTAATTCCAATTGATAATTAGCAGTACCCTAGTTCTTCTCCTGCTGGTCCACGGACCAATTTGGCCATATGACTTACAAAAATTTGGCCAGCTCACTTCAACAATAAGCCAGCATACACTCGATCCTTGTAACGAGATCTAGAGTAATCTCAGGACAATCCCTGGAGTCCCAATTGGTGAGTTTCACTGTCCTGAGACATCACAATCCCCAGATTCCCCAGTCATCAAAACACGGGACAAAGATCACTTCCCCTAATTTAACTGTCAACTGGCTGTAAAGTTTCCTCTGCATGGACTGTCCTGCAAGCATTTAATGTTGCAAAGTACCAATAAATGACAAAATAACTTAAATTACAACATTTCAATGATAGTATCAACTTCCCAGTGGAGAAATAAAAATGCAAAAACATACCACTTCGTATACTTCACACCACTGAAACAATTGACCTCTTCACACACAGGCAAAAGTGATGCTGGGAGAAGGGAGGCAAAAGGATCCTCCCCTGCACTCCAGCCTCATTTAATAAGTGGCAAGCTGCCCATCCCCAAAAGCCAACCTAGCTTAGACTTTCTTAAAGCTCAGAGGGGGGCCAATCAGAGAGCCTGACAAAGCCTGGCTGTTATTTGCTTGTGAATACACACATCTGTTCCATCTTCCCCAGGCAGCCCTGGAAAGAGCATCCTGAAATGGTGACAAGAACAGCTAAGGTGGTTCCCTTGTTTGCAGAGGTCCCGCTGCATGAAACAAGGCTCACTTGGCCACCATGATCTTCCTAGAACATAATGGAATTGGAGAAAAACACATTAGCTAGTCTAATCCCAGGAAAAAGTAGTAGTTCACCCTCAATGTCCACTAGTGCCAATATCTGGAGCCAAATGCTATAATTTTCTTGTTGCTCCATGATGTAAATAGGTCCACCTGTGGCCGTCAGATGGCCAAAAATCACCTAGTCCCATTCCCATTCTTCCGCAGCAGTTGTTTTTTTCCTGAATGGAATTTTTTTTTTTTTTTTAAACATTCACCATTTTCCAGAAAGGGCAGAACCTGGGTAGCTTGGGTGCTTTTCCCCCTGGAGTGGGGGAGAAGAGGAGGGGTTGTACCTTTCTGATAATTTAGACACATGACTAATTGCAACTGATCATTATAGTTGCACCTGCAACTGATCATTTCAGTATCTGATGTCCATGAGTACTGAGGAAAAATTACTTGATTTACCAGAAGACTGACCAACATAAAATTAACACCACACTGAAGGATGGAAGAATTATTAAATATATTTCTAAACACAAGAGCTACTTAAACAAAAAGCTTTTACATTTGCTCAGAGAGATATAAAATAATGATTGTGTTCTAAATCTCAGAATTGTTTTATAAGAAGTTTTTTATTGTGATTTTGTCAGTGTACTTGAAACTCCTTAGTAAAATTGTTTAAAGGGAAAATTCTGAATGTTTTTTAAAAGTTCCTATTCCCCCATCCCAAATATTATTGAAATATCTTCTCCTAACTAAATTATAACTGTACCTCAAAACCAGACTCCCATTAAAAGTCTGTCTTAAGAGTAAAGTAGATAGTTAAACAGAAATTCTAAAACATTTAACTGTATAAATGATTTCCCAAATCTTATACTTAGGTTCATTATTGTGACTAACGCAGAAGTAAAGTACATTCACTAATGCAGAAGTAACATATTAATTCAGAGAACAATCATGCAAAAACTGTTTTTAAAAATTTGAATGCAAATTTCTGATAATACAGAAATTCCATGAGAGACAGCTGCAAACCAGAAAGAAAACAAAAGAAGGCATCTCAAGAGATACCTTATTGTAAATATGCATAAAAAGATCAACCCATATTTCCTTACAGCAGGGAATCACAAGAAACAAAGTGAAAGAGGCTGGTACCCAAGCAACCGGAAAGGAAAGACATTTATTTTAAGCAACCCATTACCAAGCTACTCAAACAAAATAAACAAGACCCACAGTAACAGCGGGCAGGTCATGATGCTCCTGTCTTCTTGTCTCTGTCCCAATGTGTTCATTCTGGTAATGTTCAGACAGACCAGTGGCACTTACACACATTTTCATACATAGTGGACAGATGAAGCCCTGTGAAACAGTAACTTTTAGGTATGTACATTTTTTTAAAAACTAAGAATATAAACAGAAAGAGCACCTTACGTCAAATATGTATTAAAATTCTTAAAAAGCATGCTATTGCCTATATGCAAGAAACAAAGCTCGTGCTTATTACTTTTCAGTAAGTTTCTTAAGATGAAATTTTGCTGATCAGGAGTCCAAAACACAGAGAAGACAAACAGAATGTTGTTAAGTGAATTAAAAACAAAACATATCTGAGACACTGAACTTTGACAGTAGGCAGTACATTCATTTTGTTAATTGTTTTCATCAGTTTCACTAGGCCTTTGGTACTGCTCCACACTACAAAGGGGCACATTATGCATAATGTATCATGACATAGCCATTGTAAAATACTAGGGCTATATCTACACTACCACTTATGTCTGTATAACTTATGTCACCCAGGGGTGTGGGGGAAAAAACATACCCCTGAGCAACATAAGTAACACAAACATAAGCGCCAGTGTGGACAGCGCTATGTCAGCGGGAGAGCTTCTCCTCCCAACATAACTACTGCCACTTGCTGGGGGTGGTTTAATTATGTCGATAGGAGAGCTCTCTCCCATCGGCAATGAGTAGCTACACGAGAGATATTACAGTGGTGCTGCTGCATCGGTACAACTGCGCCGCTGTAAGCTCTCTAGTGTAGACATAGCCTAGGTCAAAGTTCTGTACAAAGGTCTGACATGACATTTTGTAACATTGCTTTCAGACCTTTTATAAAAATAAACTGGGAAAGGGTGTGAAAGAGCTGGAATACCATAGTACATGAACAAGAGGACTCAAGTCAACATTTGCAGAAGAGGGGTGAAAATTCACACATTTTCTAGGGGGGAGTTCAGTCAAAGTTTTTCTGACAAATGATTGTACTATACATTTTTTTCCTTCTGATTGCCTTCAGTTACAGTAATGTTAAATGCTCCTTATGAAAAACAGAAGGTAAAAATAGTTTCAGGGGGGAAAAAACTGAAGAAAGTGTCCCTTTAAAAAGAAATCTGTTGATGTGGAGCTATACAAAGTAAATCCAACTATTTTTCTCCTAAGTTATTTCTTAAATGGTAAGCAGTTTTTTAAGGGCTTTTTAAATTTATCTCAGTACTGTTAGCAAAAGCACTATTATTATGGATTCAGAATATGAGAGGCAATAATATGCACATGGAAGTAAAATTTAAATTCTGAAGAAACTGTAACCAAGGTAAGAGTGCGCTTTACATAAATTGTTAAAAACAAAAAAACAAAAACCCTAGTAACCTTTATTTTTAATTCAGAACAGCTTTAACCAATTAGCAACATTTACAACACATTTGTCATCCAGAATGGTCATTTACCTCAATTTAAAGGATCACCTGTTCACTGCACTACCGTGTTCAACAACCTAACTTACGAAGTTAAATCCATACAGCTATAAGAAAATCTTGCAACATCAGAAGTACCTTTCCTCTAGCCCCTTGTCTGAAGTATGTGCTAACAAGTCAATCCAAAAGAGTGCAATGCCTTAATAATGTCTCTCTCTCACTGATGAAAGAGGAAAATAAGAGTAGAGAACCAAGACCCAAATTGCATTAGTTAAACCTACTTTTTGGTTTATTTTGCTTTCCAGTTAAAATAAGCTTTTAACAGAAACTGTTAAAAAATAGAAAGCTATATACGCAAGCTAACTTCTGGAGCTCAATTTTCAAAACTGTGCATGCCACTTGTTTTCGTAAAATGGGAAATGCATGTACACATAGTTGGCATCCTTTCGTCTGCAAGAGATGGTGGGATTTGCAGCCTATGATGTAGATGGTTTGCAATGTCTCATGTGACTGAATAGTCCAATCCGAGATTTGCATGACCTTTGGCAGCTGTTTCAAATGTATGTTTCTTAGTTGGGAACTGCTTGCTTCCTATGGGCTCTTTTCTCTTCAAGCTGTAGGAGCCAGCTCCTGTCATGGACTTTGATGCCTTGATGGAGACATTGGCACCACTTGTTACAATCACTTGCCAAGGTTTTCCATCGGTCAGGATCAATTCCAAATGCCTTCATATTTCGCTTGCATGTGTATTTATAGCGAAGCTTGAGACGTCCTGTTGTTCTTGTTCCGTCTGATAGTTCCCCGTATAGCATGTCCTTGGGTATGCGTCCATCTTCCAAACTACACAGATGGCCCAGCCAGCGCAGTCATCTTTGCTTGAGCAGGGCTGTCACACTTGGTAGAACATGGATAACTGATGCTCATCAGGAGAAAAGATTAAATAGTTTCCACCTACGCTGTTTACTCCACATACTCAACACCAAATGGCAAGATAAAGTCACCAATGTATACATGGGCATTCAAATAGATGCACACAGAATCAAATATCTTACTAGTTTTAAACCAGGACCATGTAAATGCACAGGTAATGCTGCACAGCAGAAAGAGTGTGCTGGGCTACAATACATCTGGCATTATCATTTAACACATGGGGAGGTTACAAAGATGGATATGTATTTCTGGATAAGTGATACACTGGATACTTGATACACTGATCTGATTTTCTTTGTTTAGGGTTTTCACCGCACAGTGTACCTAGCACATGAAGAAAAGAACAGAGAGGATTTACAAAGGTGTTGCTTTCTTAGACGATTTTAAAAATTCTACATATTCATATTAGATTTACCTTAGGCATAAGATATTCAGACATATTGATCTGAAAACAGCTTCATGACCTCAGCCCTAGTCCTAACCCAAAAAAGCAACTCCAAGACTTGGATCCATTCAATTAAATTAACGCTTCCTCCTCTTCCAGCCCCCTTCAACCCAATCCTGATATCTATTGAAGACTTGTGGGATCTAAGGCCTTGTCTACACTACAGAGTTTTGTCAACAAAAGTCAGCTTTCATCAACAAAACAATGGAGGTGTACACACAACAATGCTCCTCCCACTGATTTAACTTTCCTGTTACTCCAAAAAAATAAAACCACCTCAACAAGAGGCGTAGAGCTTTTTGCGACAAAGTTAGATCAATGCAGTGTCACTGTAGACACTGTGTTTAATTATGTTACTGTAAATGGCCTTCAGGAGGTGTCCCACAATGCCCAGCTGGCCGCTGTGGTCAGCAGTTCAAACTCCGCTGCCCTGTAGCCAGGTACACAGGCATCCGCCACTCTCCTTTAAAGGACTGTGATTTTTTGAAATTCCACTTCCTGTTTGCTCGGTATGGACCGTTCACATTGTATCTTCCCAGCTGACCATGCGGCTCCCTGCAGCAAACTTGCTCCCGCTTGGAGTACACCAGAGTTGTTGGACCTGCTCGATCGGTGGGGAAAGGGAGTCCCAACTCTGCTCCAGCCGTAGGAACTTCGATACCTACAATCAGATTTCTCTTGGCATGTTGGAGAAGGGCCACGAACAGGACATGCATCAGTGCCGTGTGAAGATCAAGGAACTGAGGCAGGCGTACCAGCAGGCAAGGGAGGCAAACCATTGCTCTGGAGCGGCGCCAAAGATCTGCCACTTCTACAAGGAGCTGGACGCCATCCTCGGCAGCAATCCCTCCTCCACCAACAAGAGCCCCGTGGATACTTCAGGGGAAATTGGAGACAGCGGCCAGCGGACTGAACCCCGAAGACAAAGTGGTGGATGAGGAAGTGGAGTTGGAGCATGAGGTGGGACAGGTGACAGGGTCGTCCTGTAGGTGTGGCAAGCCAGGACCTCTTCTCGAGTCCAGAGGGTTCAAGGCAGTCTCAACACTCCAGCTCTGGCGCGCATGATACACAAGAGGGGAGCTCTGGTAAGCGTTCATTTTGATTTGATACTACTCAGTTACATGAGATAGCGCTGTCCTTTCTTTCATTTAGTGTACTAGAAGTGGGTAAAGGGATAGAAATGTACAAGAGTAGAAGTATTTGCATCTGCTTCCCATTCCCCTACAGCTAAGCAGTGCAGGCCCTGCAGAAAAGTTCGTTAATTCACACTGAGATTTCACAGGAATCCTCCAGAGACATCTCTAGGAAATTTTCCTGGAGGTACCTGCCAATCCTCTGCCGAAGATTCCTTGGCAGAAATGCTTTGTTTCTTCCCCCACTGTAGGAAACTCTGTCACGCCAACTGGCAATCACTTGTGCAGGGACCAAACTGACACACAGACAAGCAGCATAGAGACCTGGTCTGAAGCCGCATGAATGCCAGAGATGCACCCTTGCATCCTTGTTTACCCTCAGGAGTGAGATATCGGCTTCAATTACCCCCACCTGTGGAAAATGGTGGCAGAATTTATAATAGTGTCCCTAGTCGCTTGCAGTGATCCTCTTAAAAAGCCACATAAGACCCTTTGTTCCATCTTGGACCTTCTCCTCCCGCTCCCCCCTCCCCCCCCCGGGCCAAACTCACCATGTTTAGGGCACTCGATGAGCTGCATGCTTGCCAAGGGAGAGTGAGTGAGAAAGAGGTGTATTTACCTATAAATGATTCAATGCTGTGAGTGCCTCTGTTTATTGCTTCTTGTGCTTCTGCAGATGTGCACTTCAGGGGAACCCCTTACACACCAACAGAGCGCCTCCACCAGATAAGGAGGCAATGCAGGAGGAGTAAGGAGGACATATTTAGGGAGGGCCTCCTATCATCAGATACCACAGATGTTGAGCACAGGGCATGAAGAAAGACAATTGATGAAAAATTGAAAATAGATAGCCTGGAGAGGAAGCATGGCTAGGAATGTATTTTAGTGGACCAGGAGCAAATGATAAAACCAATGGAGGACAAGAGATGCTGCAGTCAGAACATGTGTGCTTGCCTTCCCCTGCAGCCTATACAGAACTGCATGCCATGCCCTTCCCACACTCTCCACACACATTCTTTGCATCTCTCAGTACCCCTTTCACACCACCCCTTCAGATAGGTTCCCTAAGGACATCTGGACTTATACACAGCTATGAGAGCTTCCATTAAGGGAGTGCTCCTCAGTGTCATGTCCCTTGCATGACATGGGATAGCTACTCACAGTGCACTGCTCTCTTTCTCTATGCTGCAGCACCAACTGTGGACACACTCCGCCAACACAAGTAGAGTTGTGTGAACATGCACAAGTGCTGTAATTATAGCAGTTTATGATCATCGGCACAACTTGCGTCAATTTAATTCTGTAGTGCAGACATAGTCTACATAGATCCCCAGATCTTCTGTTGGGCCCAGGTTATTGTCTCTATTCAGATCCTACAATGCCCTGGGTTGGGAGATTTAGAAAGATAAACCTGCCTGCCTGGAACAGAATGAATGATCCATTGGGACTCTCAATTCCATATAATACTAGATGATCGGATGGGATTATAATGAGAGGAAGATGTCCTACAATGGGTCTGGCTATGAGGGACATGGGCAGCAGATCACAATGTACATGGAAAGAAGGATCACAGGAAGGGAACATTTTAAGCCAGTTGGGTAGGAGACCACAACAGATTTTGAGGTTAGATACTGTAAATATCTGAACTTTCTGAGATTTACCTATCATTAACTTAGACTCTTCAACACAAAGGAACCATACTTTATTGTAGTGATTCAATTCACCTCTGCACTTAACTACATGCTCACAGGGAATTTCAAACATACTATATTACAGGAACAATCCAGTCTGCCACTAGTCACTGCATTAGTCAACTTATTTAGGCATTTCTTAAGACAACTAGAGAGTAGCTTGAAAAAGCAAGTGATGCATGAGCCCTATGCTTGAGTTCTTCATCAGTTCTCGGAGCAACTTGACTGCATAAAAATGCAGACACCACACAATTCTTTAGCACTTCTTGATGTATCTGAAGCATATTACACCAATATGCAGGTTCTTTTTGATATCAAATGTAGAATCACTGATGCCTCACGCAAATTAACAGGATCATGTCACTTTACTCAAAGTCCTGAGATGAAATTATTTCATATTAGCAATATATTTTATATATTTCTTGTTCTCACTTAACCACATATGTGCTGACATTTCACTATGAAGCCTATTGAGAATATGTCTGCTCATTTTAAGCTAGAAAACTTCACAAATTCAACTCACTCATTCATGCATGCTATGAAACATTTGTTCATTTCCTGGTACAACACATTTGTCCATTTACACAGATTTTGTCTAATTCAAGTCCCTCTCAAAGAGAGGTGAATCAGATGCCAAGTGTAAGACCCTAGTTCCATATATTGTTATTCTACAGTACCTCTGAAGTGCTTTCATTGTTCACGTCCACTGCATTTCCTGGGGCTGCAGAGGAATCCGAATCCGAGCTCTGAGACCCAACTCTGCCTGGAGTCTGAAACGGAAGAAATATAAATTTTATTAAACTGAGTCTGAAGTCTATGTTGCAAAAACGAATGTCTTTTATAAATTTGTTTATAATTTTAAGATTTTACGTCAATAGTAAATTGAACAAACTGACAAGCATACTGCATAAATAGTCAATGCAACAGTGTACAATCCAAACTTACTGCCAAGCCCTGCCATGATCACTTGAGTAAGGAGTATTTATTAGTTGTACACAACTATACACAACAATATATAAGAATTTAATACATAAAGAACTAAGCCAAACTGCACTTATTATCATTCAAATTACAGCTAAATACAGTTAAATGGTTATTCAATAGAAAAATCCTAGAAATTAAAATTTTGCCTCTTAAACAAGGTATTAAATAAATACTAACATACTCCTCTTCAGACTGTAGAGTTTTGATAACTAAAACAATGTTTTTATACTTGTCAGATTATTCAGTAGAAAAGCTGACAAAAGTTGGCCCATTGATATGGTAGTAAGTAAATAAAAAAATATTACTTTACAAATCACCAAATTTCAATATAGAGGATAAGTAGAAAACTAAAGTTAAAACTGCTTCATAGATCAAACTTCCAATTAAATTAGACTAGCTTATTCAACAAGGAATCCTATAAAATTAAGTTGTATATTTTCATTTGCTTCCAGTATATGCTTCTTTCCAAATTACAGTTTCAAACCAGTAAACAAATTAAGTAAACACTACTTCATTCAAAGTCTCGTGAAATAGATACAGGTTACTAATCCTCAGCCAATTCATCCTACTTTTCAGCAAGAGATTCATTTTCCCTTTTCTTATCTACTTCAAAAGTTCCACTGCTTCATCAGAATCATAAAAGAAAGTTAACATCCTCAACAAGGCAAACTTTAGCAAGGAAAGTTATTGAAACAGCCAATCAAAAAAAAAAAAAATCTTCCATAGCATAACATTTTTCTCCCTCTTAAATTCTGTGTGGGTCCAGATTGTTCTGAAAAAACAAGGATTTGTTTACTCTTATTGTAAAATTTTACTTTTGGGGTCTGAAATTTTACTTTTGGTGACCATCAATCACTCCCAATCTAGAGCCAACTCAAAGTTTACTTTAAGAATTCCATTGACAGGGTTAGAACGTGAATGAAGTACTGATGTTGTAATTTTGTAGGCAATCTTATATAAGGTATTCACACTTTCTGCATACAGAATTTTAAAGGGAGAGGGCTACAGGAATAAGTTTTGTCTACATACTTCAGAAACGGAAATATCATAACATTATTTGCCTTGGAAAAAAAATCCAAAATCTTTTAAACAAATCAATAAATAACCCTTTATAAAGATGCTTCTAAATGTAATTTTCTCCCTTAGTTTGAAATTGAAGTATAGATTCTATTTGCGTTTATAAATAATATTCTATTTCTTTTTTCCCCTCCAGAATTACAGACTTGTATTAGTAATTAAATATAATTTTAAATCTATCTGATCAAATCTGTCATCTAATTACTGTACTGCTCCTAACATACAGTACACCTTAAAGAAGTCTTTGAAGATCAAATAGGATGAGGTGAGTGGTTGTGGGAAATTAGCTGAATGCACTGCACCTAACAGAGGTGGGCAATGGTGACCATGACAAGAGACAGGAGAAGAGGGAACCTCTTCTTGTTGCATCCTCTCCCTTTAGTTGTTGCTGAAATGGCCACTGCTACAAGTTTATGCATTTTGTGTCCTGTTTGTTACTTAGTCTATTTGCTGGAAACATGAAAGAAGACAAAAAACAACATGAGAGAACAATACAGTCTCATTCTAGCTATAAAATTATTATTTAGAGTGCAGTAGCATCCATAATATGGTAGAAGATTTCTAACCACAGAAGATGATGACATAGCCCCTACCTCTAAAAATGTATAATCTAAAAGGCAAAAAATGGATCAAAGGTGGAAGAAAGGAATATGATATATAAACACGATATATACATCAAAGTGATGCCTGGCACTTATATTGGTATTTCTCATAACTTATTTTTTTATATTGTATCAGCTACCATCTATTGCTTTCTTACCAATCAGTTAATTTCCTATAGACTTCACAACAGAAGTAGGTCTTGGGATGGGATTTAAAAATGAGATCAGTATAAACACAGAAAGGGCATTCCACAGGTAGGGAGTAGGATGGAAGAATGTACAGAGACTGTTCTAGGAAAGCAAGGTATCAAGGCTAGCAACACTGGTGAAATGAAGGGGGCAGGGAGCAACACAAAAAATGAGGAGGTCAGATAAGTAGGGTGGGGAAAAGGTATCATGCAAGGCCCTGAAGGAAGTGACAAAAGCTTCATGTGGCAGATAAGCTGCACTCAAGAAGCTATTTGAAGTTCATAACACAATAGCACCTACAAGTTATGAACAATGTTACATATTCTTCTGTACCAGCAGACAGTGTTCCTTACAGTAACTAATATATCTTTTATATAAAGTACTGCTAACGTGGAGATTCAGTGGAGGGATTCAAAGTGGGGAGCAATGTGATAAGAACAGTTCGGGGAAGAGGGGTTAGGTATATTACATTGTGGAAGTAATAGGCAAGATACTCAAGGAGGGCTAAATTGCTGATATCCCTGTTTTCTAGAAAGGTATGAAATATCCAGCAGCAAAGGGAGCAGGAAAGTCTCCTGATACTCCTGGGGAGACACCCCGTGCATAGGAATATTAGCACAAGATTAAATGATATCATATGTGATGTAAGAGCATTTGTATATGTTTAAGACACTAATTATCCTTTCCTTTCTTGATGACAAATAGCTTCTAACTCACATCCACACCCTGTGAGCTATACCTACATCTACTGTCAGTCAATAGTCAACCTTCAGGTCAAACTACTGCAATACTTTTATGTCTAAAGCATATGTCTACTATGTGAAGATCTGGAAACTTGCTAATAAATTTTATTAGATTTCACCTAAATATAACTCTTCCTCAACTAAGGTCCAAAGATCCTAACTGCCAGGGTGAGAGACTTAGTGATTCTCTCCCCAGAGCAAAGAGATCTGAGAACAAGAACAGACTTGCCCAAATTTGGGCTCCTAGAATCAGCTGTGCTGCAGTAAAGGGAACAGAGGGTAAAGGCATAGAAGCACTTTCTGATAGGGATTTCTGAACCACGCCCAAATCTCATGTTGTGGTAATAAGCTCTAATACACCAACTGTTTAAGTATGAATATTCCTGAAGTTCTAGATGACAGAGGTGAGTAAACGCCACTAATAAAGAATTGGTGAAGGAACGGTGTGTCCAAACAGGAGCAACTTGTACGGGAAATTATTGTTGCCTAACTTGAACCTTAGGTATCTCATAGCCTTCTCGATATGGAGAAGGATGCATCTTGAGTGTCCAACTCCAAAGCAATCTTGCGAACAGAAGGAATTATGTTACTATATGAAATTTTGTTTTATTCAAACATTTGTTGAGATCAGCATTGGACACAGATCCCCTTTTCTTCATGGGAATGAAAAAGCAATGAGAGTAAAAACCTGTAATCTAAAACTAAAAGATCCTAGCACCCACTTTATTGTTCCTAGTTGGAAAAAGGGAGGACTTCTCCCCTCAACTTCACATGAGATGGATGTGGGCAGAAGGAGATTTAGGTTTTTATCAGAAGTAAAGGTGGAACCATTTTTTATAACCAAGAACTTAATGGCTCATAGTAATAGCCCTTCAAACTGTAAAGTACAACAAAATGGAGTCCTCAACAGCATGGATGAGGGGGACCAATGGAAAAGGTTCTCTGTACTTGACCAGCAAAATTGCTACATGGACCCAGATGTTCACAATGGGTCTGATTGTCCACTCATAAACAAGAAGTAGCTCTGCTGACGTCAATGGAGTTACACTTGCTAAGCGAGAGGATAATCAAGCCCAACGTCATCATGGGTGTTGAGCAAGATTGGTATTGGCACGCCTTAGGCTATTGAGCCCTCTGAGATTGACAACCATAAGATCTGTAGGGTCTAATAGTTAGGATATGATTCTATGTGAGACTAATGTGAAAAGAAGAGGGGCTTTGAACTAGTTATGTATGTGTGCATTTTTAAATGGCCAACATCCAAGTAGTGGGCAATAATCCTTGGCTCCATTAATGTGCTCTAGGTTTCATCTGTTTTTGAACTAATGAAATCAGGGCTTTGAAAAAGGACAGTCATACAGCTCCCAGCACCTTTGTGTTATCCAGAGGGGAGGGAAAAATCGAAAGATTCCACTGGGAAGAGAGAAGAAATCTCTTCAATTATAATTATTAAGAATTTGTTTCCTGTAATACACACAAAATACTAGATGATGTACATAAAATAAAGGAAAGCATGATCCCCTCCCCAAAGAGCTTACAGGACTAAAATGTTGCCTGTTCCACCTACTCCTATTGCAAAATTTCCTCTCTAATGTGCACATACCCAGACGAAAGACTTATCTATCTTAGACAAGTGGGAGGAAGGAGGAATGAGAATACTGCATCTTGTTATTACTCTACTTTTCTTCACCTTGAAACTCTATGAATTTGAGGCAGAAGCACCTTGCCACACAGTACATGAGCTGTGGCCATCTGAACAAAGGTTATGCCCAGACATCATTCTTGTACCCCCCGGCACTGAGGAACCCCAAAGAAGATATATGCATGTTCACACTGACTGAGAGTCTCAGATACTAAATTTTTCTCATATAGAGAAACAGCAACTTCAGACTGTCAGATCAGCTGTTTAACCCATTTTTTATGAGAAGGGAATTCTTAGGCCTGGGTCTACACTAGGGGGGCAGGATCGATCCAAGATACGCAACTTCAGCTACAAGAATAGCGTAGCTGAAGTCAACATACCTTAGATCAACTTAGAATCACTTACTTCGCGTCCTCACGGCGCGGGATCGACGGCCGCTGCTCCCCTGTCGACTTTGCTTCCGCCTCTCGCCGAGCTGGAGTTCAGCAGTCGACGGGAGAGCGATTTATCGCGTCTAAACTACACGCGATAAATCGATCCCCGATAGATCGATCGCTACCCGCCGATGCGGCGGGTAGGGTAGATGTACTCTTAGAACCACAAGCTGCTCAACTCTGAGGATGATGGAGAGACTTTCCTACAGGCCCTAACAACAGAGAAACTTTAATTCTCGAAACCTCAGAGCCAATTAGGTTCCCATCTGTTCAAATGTCTCCAGTACACAATTGATCCCAAGTGGTAATAGACCTTTCTGATACAAAGAGAGCGTCTGCACTAAGGGATGCACCTTTTCTGGACCCCTTGCAATGAAAGTAGGTCTTTGGTTCCATCCTTCAGAACCTAAAATTCAAAGAATGCTCCTTCATGTACTTTAGCAGTGAAGTCTTAGAATAGAAAGATGGAAGTACAGAAAAATGAGCAAACTTGCTAGCCCTTGGCAGTGATGCAAGAAGACTATTCTGCAGCCCACCTACATAGGAGGAAAGAAAGGGATAATGGGAGGGTGGACACTTTTAGACCCACACTTCTGGAACATGTGCGTCTGTGCCAGAGTAGAGATCTGCTGAAGCAACTAATGATAAAGAACATGTTATTTTCTTTCCGTTGTAAATTCTTACATAATGTTACTGTACACGGTTAAACAGCTGCCATGCTTCACCCCAGAGATGTCTGCATTTCAACATGAGTTATGCATATTAAATATTGATAGCTTGTAAAACACAAATTGCTTTAAAGCATTTGGCCCTGCAAATGCATGGTTATTGCAATGTTCAGGATGAAAGGTGCTATATAACGTAAGATGTTATTACTGCTTGCTTGATTAAAGTCACTGCTTTATGAAATACCTTAGGTGTGCTATAGTCACACTGAAATGCACTGCAAGACGTCTTATTCCTGGTGTTATGCAAATACTAGCCAAAGTTATTAAACAATAATGGTAAAATCTTTCTAGCCTTTTGAAAGTAAAATGCTTACTTAAAACAGACATAGTTCCAGCCTACAACACAGGAAAAAGCATGCTACAAAGGGGTTTGTGTGTGCTTTTTTTTTTTTTTTTTTTTAAATTAACCTTCAAAATCTGGAGAAACGTACATGTCCATTAGCAATATAGCAGAGACAAACTACTTAGTAACATGAAAAATTTAAATGCAAATTTAGTAGGATATTGTGAAGACGCTGAAACCTCAAAATCAATCCACAGAACAACTTTCAAATTTACAGTGTACATGGACTTTATCAGTAAATTGGAGAAAGAATCTTTTTAACTGATCTTTTCATTACTAAACATTTAAGAACACACACACATTTAGTTTAGGCTTCAAGCATAACAGAAGTATTGGGAGCATAAGCTTTCGTGGGTAAGAACCTCACTTCTTCAGATGCAAGTAATGGAAATCTCCAGAGGCAGGTATAAATCAGTATGGAGATAACGAGGTTAGTTCAATCAGGGAGGGTGAGGTGCTCTGCTAGCAGTTGAGGTGTGAACACCAAGGGAGGAGAAACTGCTTCTGTAGTTGGATAGCCATTCACAGTCTTTGTTTAATCCTGATCTGATGGTGTCAAATTTGCAAATGAACTGGAGCTCAGCAGTTTCTCTTTGGAGTCTGGTCCTGAAGTTTTTTTGCTGTAAGATGGCTACCTTTACATCTGCTATTGTGTGGCCAGGGAGGTTGAAGTGTTCTCCTACAGGTTTTTGTATATTGCCATTCCTGATATCTGACTTGTGTCCATTTATCCTCTTGCGTAGTGACGCCACATGGACTCCTCCTGAGGGTCGAAATGACAGTCTGGACCTATACATAGAATGCTTCCGCCGACGTGCACAGGCAGATATTGTGGAAAAACAACATCGCTTGCCTCATAACCTAAGTCGTGCAGAACGCAATGCCATCCACAGCCTCAGAAACCACCCTGACATTATCATCAAAGAGGCTGATAAAGGAGGTGCTGTTGTCATCATGAACAGGTCTGACTACCAGAAGGAGGCTGCCAGACAACTCTCCAATACCAGATTCTACAGGCCACTTTCCTCAGATCCCACTGAGGAATACACTAAGAAACTGCACCATCTACTCAGGACACTCCCTACACTAACACAGGAACAAATCAACATACCCTTGGAGCCCCGACCGGGATTATTCTATCTACTACCCAAGATTCACAAACCTGGAAATCCTGGACACCCCATCATCTCGGGCATTGGCACTCTCACTGAAGGACTGTCTGGATATGTGGACTCCCTACTCAGACCCTACGCCACCAGCACTCCCAGCTATCTCCGTGACACCACAGATTTCCTGAGAAAACTACAATGCATTGGTGACCTCCCAGAAAACACCATCCTAGCCACCATGGATGTAGAGGCTCTCTACACAAACATCCCACACACAGATGGAATACAAGCTGTCAGGAACAGTATCCCTGATGATGACACAGCACAACTTATTGCTGAGCTCTGTGACTTTATCCTCACGCACAATTATTTCAAATTTGGTGACAATATATACCTCCAGACCAGTGGCACCGCTATGGGCACCCGCATGGCCCCACAATATGCCAACATTTTTATGGCTGACCTGGAACAACGCTTCCTCAGCTCTCGTCCACTCACGCCCCTTCTCTACCTACGCTACATTGATGACATCTTCATCATCTGGACCCATGGGAAGGAGACCCTGGAAGAATTCCACCATGATTTCAAAAGCTTCCACCCCACCATCAACCTCAGCCTGGACCAATCTACACGGGAGGTCCACTTCCTAGACACCACCGTACAAATAAGCGATGGCCACGTTAACACCACCCTATACCGAAAACCCACTGACCGCTACGCCTACCTTCATGCCTCCAGCTTCCACCCCGGACACACCACACGATCCATCGTCTACAGCCAAGCACTGAGGTACAATCGCATCTGCTCCAACCCCTCAGACAGAGACCAACACCTACAAGATCTTCACCAAGCATTCTCAAAACTACGATACCCACACAAGGAAATAAAGAAACAAATCAACAGAGCCAGACGTGTACCCAGAAGCCTCCTGCTACAAGACAGGCCCCAAAAAGAAACCAACAGAACTCCACTGGCCATCACCTACAGTCCTCAGCTTAAACCTCTCCAACGCATCATCAGTGATCTACAACCCATCCTGGACAATGATCCCTCACTTTCACAGACCGTGGGAGGTAGGCCAGTCCTCGCCCACAGACAACCCGCCAACCTTAAGCATATTCTCACCAGCAACCACGCACCGCACCATAACAACTCTAACTCAGGAACCAACCCATGCAACAAACCTCGATGCCAACTCTGCCCACATATCTACACCAGCAACACCATCACAGGACCTAACCAGATCAGCTACAACATCACCGGCTCATTCACCTGCACGTCCACCAATGTTATATATGCCATCATATGCCAGCAATGCCCCTCTGCTATGTACATTGGCCAAACTGGACAGTCACTACGCAAGAGGATAAATGGACATAAGTCAGATATCAGGAATGGCAATATACAAAAACCTGTAGGAGAACACTTCAACCTCCCTGGCCACACAATAGCAGATGTAAAGGTAGCCATCTTACAGCAAAAAAACTTCAGGACCAGACTCCAAAGAGAAACTGCTGAGCTCCAGTTCATTTGCAAATTTGACACCATCAGATCAGGATTAAACAAAGACTGTGAATGGCTATCCAACTACAGAAGCAGTTTCTCCTCCCTTGGTGTTCACACCTCAACTGCTAGCAGAGCACCTCACCCTCCCTGATTGAACTAACCTCGTTATCTCCATACTGATTTATACCTGCCTCTGGAGATTTCCATTACTTGCATCTGAAGAAGTGAGGTTCTTACCCACGAAAGCTTATGCTCCCAATACTTCTGTTAGTCTTAAAGGTGCCACAGGACCTTCTGTTGCTTTTTACAGATTCAGACTAACACGGCTACCCCTCTGATACTTGGCTTCAAGCATAAACACTGCTGTACCATGCACTATGAACATCACAGTGTATACGCACAGCTTTATAAGTATGGTCCATACTATATAACCCAGAAGAGGATAGAAGAAGGCTGATGCCCTTTTAGTTTTCTTGTTTGTTTGTTTGTCTTTTAATTATTCACTCCTGGATAAATTTCTGTGGTGTGGGTGGGAGGGAGAGAAAAGCTATCTACATAAAATATACATAAAACTATTACAAACATTTTTACAAGATTAAAATTCTGAAGCACTGAAGTATGGTTAGCGCTGGAAAAATGATTATGTAAAACTAGCACCTTCTTATTCAACAGATCTGCTTCCTGTGTGCCTGAGTCATATTTGTTTATTTTAACTACAAGTACAAGTTTACTACTGTTAACACTGTACAGCCAATACAGCTGCTGAAAAACAAGGTGAACTACACAGTATTCTTCATGTATCATCAAAACTGGAAGCTAACCAAATGCAGAAACATCACCAACAACAACAAAGAAAGAAGGGGAAGAGAACAGTTTCCCTTTTAAAAATCAGGTGATGCTTTACATATATTTACTTATTTATTTTAAATTTGGAAACCTAGTACATCTCATGAAATCACTGAGAATATAAACATGGGTTCCCACGATGTCACTTTTACAGTCACTTCTCTGTGTATAGCTGTACTCAAATTTATCAGCAGTGCCCTTTAAAACATTTTTCAAATTAGATTTAACTCAACCTCTTTAAAAATAAATGAAAAAATAATATATGAACATGAAGTTACACAATTTTCCCAGCAGGGATTTAAATACAGCATAAGGCTTCTACTGTTCAATCATTCTGAATTCCCTAACAAATATTAAATGCAAGAATCAAAATATAAAAAGACAGCACTGCTCGTTTAAGTCTCTGCTCCTGAACAATTTTCAGGACATTAGCTTTGTTCCTTTATTTTACTAGTTGTGTGTGCTATTTTTAAAAGAAGAAGAAGAAACCTATTCACAAACTCATTTTTCCTTTAGAATTTTAGTGAGAAAGGACTATTTTCAAGTTATTAAAAGGTAATTTCACATTTCAAACTAACATTACATAAGATCATTCCAAGCCCTCAGTACATCACTTTTTATCCACTGAAATTAATTACACAATGCTATTACTTAAATTAATTCACATGCTAGAAACACTGTGTACTGTATAATATTATTATTTACTTATTTTGAAGAATGCCAGCTGCTTTACAGACAGGTAAAATGAAACAGCTCCTGCCTCAAAGGACAAAAAGTCTTCAGCCCCCATCTTGCAATGAGATCCATGCAGGCAGAACCTTGCATCCACATGGAGACCCAACGAAGTCAATGGGGCTCCATATGAATGCAAGGGTCCATCCATCCAAACCTGATTGCAGGAACGGAGCCTAATAGACAATATATAAAAAACAGATAAGACACAGGATGCAACACACAACAGATGACTAAGCCATTATATCCAACACATCATCTTGGTTAAAAAAAGAGGAGGGGAATGAAAAAAGACACGCATCCCTGATTGGTTATGCCAACTTCAAAAACTAAAATGAGCTACGATGAATAGTAATCAGTATTCTGTTTACTTTCTATTATCAAAAGAACTGAAAGGATACTTTTCAAAGAAAAAGATCACAATTGTGCATGAAATGAAAACAGTGCTTTTGCAGCTTCAGTTGCTGCTGTCTTATAATTGCTATGCAAAGTGAAAGGTTACAAAGGTGGAGATTTCCCTATGTTACACACTTTCAGGATTCATGATATACTATTAGTCGTGACTACCTGTTGGCTTAGGAAAAAGAACATTAACCGAATTCAAGTTATGGCCACAAAGAAAAAAATATTGCAAATATACCTGTTTCAGTGACTGCAAAATGTGTGTAATTTTAAACTTCATTATTAATCAAATGTGTACAAATACCACATGCTTAAAAGCATAGAAGAAACCAATACATGCTTTAAATTAGCCATTTCAGAACATAATATCTCACTTTTTAAAGTTTATACTCCTAGTATATATTCATACAATCTAAGCACAAAATTATGGATAGTTATTAACTCCAGTGCAAGTCAGGAGTCTTCCTCATATTTTGTCAACTCAGTATAGGGCCCTACCAAATTCATGGTCCACTTTGGTCAATTTCATGGCCAGGTTTTTTTTTAAATTAGTCAATTTCATGTTTTCATTTGTTTACATCTGAAATTTCAGGTGTTCTAACCATGGAGGTCCCAACTAAAAAAGGAGTCGGGGGAGGGTGGGGGGGACCATTAATTTATTGTAGGGAGATTGTGGGATTGCCACCCTTACTTCTGCCCTGCTGCTGGCAGGGGTGCTGCCTTCAGAGCTGGCCAGCAACCCAGCTCTAAAGCCAGGACCATCACCACCAGCATCAGTGCAGAAATGGGGTGGGGGGTTACCATATGTCCAGTTTTCCCAGCAGCATGGATGGCTGACAGCTGGAGCTGCAGCCTCTCTACACAGGTGTGTGTGTGGGAGAGAGAGGCAGTTCAAGCCACAGCCTCTCCGCATGGGGGAAGGGGACAACTCAAGTCGCGTAGCTTCCTGCAGCTCGGACAGGTTCCCAGAGGTGGGTCTAACCCACCCCAGGAGTGGCCCATGTAGGGAAAGAGGAAGTCTGGTCTCTCCCCATCCCCTGCTGGGACCAGCAGCTGGAGTGCTGCGCAGGGTAGGAACCCCAGCTGGGCACCAGATTTCACGGTCTGTGATGCAGTTTTCATTACCATGAATTTGGTAGGGCCCTAATCGCATACCAGGAGCTGCTTCTAATGTAACCCATGAATACAACTGTTTGTATAATTTTAACATAATTTTCTGTTAAAGGGACACTGTGAACTTAATCATATGTTGTAAGCAAACATTTCTTTATCTATGTTACTAATAACAAAGAAAAAGAAAGGTTTTTAAAGTTCACATAGTCACTATGCCTCGTTTATATTTTGTATTTCCTTCTACTTAAACAATAAAAATGAATGAAATCAGTTTCATTTTTGCTCACAGTTAGTTCTAGTTTGAGTTTCAAAAACGACAAGGGAATGTTTATTTGTTTAAAAACAATGGTCTTCGCTGAAATTTTAAAAATGTGGGAACATTTATATTTGCCTTAGATTTTATAAAAGATCATGTTAATTAAATTTATATTTTGGGCCACATTTCCGACAACTGTGTAAGTTTTTCTAAACAGCAGATCATTTCTCAGGATCAATAAAAAAATCAACTAATGTTAATAATACCTAAAATGATCAGCACCGGAAGTAAAGTTTCCCTGTTTTTTGCTGTTACCTTATTAATTCTTTGGGAAATCATATTTCAGGCAGGAAACTATTCCTTGTAAACAGTAACTTTTAAATAAGCAAAAGGAAAAACTTTGATTGATTAGAAACTATGGCAGAAATACAGTCTGAGGCACAAGAAAAATCAGTCACCCCACACTTCAAAGTACACCAACATGTACACAGGTTTCAGAGTAGCAGCCGTGTTAGTCTGTATCCGCAAAAAGAACAGGAGTACTTGTGGCACCTTAGAGACTAACAAATTTATTAGAGCATAAGCTTTCGTGGGCTACAACCCACTTCTTCGGATGCATATAGACTCTATATGCATCCGAAGAAGTGGGTTGTAGCCCACGAAAGCTTATGCTCTAATAAATTTGTTAGTCTCTAAGGTGCCACAAGTACTCCTGTTCTTTTAACATGTACACAGATATCCTTCCTTCCCACATATAACAAGGATTTGTTATCATTCTTGCAATACATGTTCCTTACATAGAGTATTATTAGAACAACTTCAAAAGCCTTCAAACCCTTTCACAAATATGCTTGTGAAAACAGGCAATTTTCAAAGCTGGTGTCAAATACCAAAGTTGGCTATTTTCACCACTTATACATGACTAAGTTCTACATGACACTGACATTGCAAGAAAGCTATGCAGGAATTAGAGCACACCCTTTCAACTAGCTGGGTGACTCAACTCTATTCTGTACATCCCAATGCTGAACACTAAGATGAAGGCATTCCCTTTGCACTTTAAACCAGTTATCCAACTCCAGTGGAAACCAAATGTTTTTGACAACCATGTTTGTCATCTATGTTTTGTTGCACATTAATATTGCATGGTCAACATCCATGTAAACCACAAACAACCTATTAGGGCAGGTACCACAACAACATAATAGCAAGGTAAACAACTGAGATTTTTTTTAAAGGCAGATGAGAGCAGAAGGAGAGACAGGGTTCAGAATCAAAGAGCACAAGTTGATTTTTAAACCTATCTAAAGTTACACAGGAACCAATTCCTAAAATAGGAGACTGCTGGCTGCTAGTTTTTGGTATCCTGGCTTGCATTTGTATTTCAATTGACTTTAGAGTTTATTTATTAACCAGAGCCCAGAGGGGAGTAGGATGGAAATATACTACCCAGGATTACTGTGGGTCTGAGTTACAGAATCTGTGTGACTTGAGTTTATTTTGATCTTCTGTGAGTGTGTGAGCGTATAATGGCTCGGAGAGCTTCAGAGGGAGATGTAAGAAATGTATGTTTAATAACACAAGACTTCGGAGAGTGAGTAATGTCTCCCAACCCCAGCAGAGACACCTCCCTGCCAGAGAGTCCTGCCATTAACCCTCTCTTGACACTAGACCGGGCCTCCGGCCCAGCATCAGGCGGACACCACCTAGTGCAGCTGGAGTCAGGTGGAGAGGAGCTGGGTCCTGGGCCTGCATCTCTCCGCTCCCTCTCTCCATTGGATTCCCTGGCCTCGGCCTGCACCAGGCGGGGCAGAAACAAATCCGGGACACACGAGGGGGCCCTGCCCAGCCCAGACTGGGGGGGAGGAGACCGAGGGCACTGCCTGGATCCTGCCTGGCACTGGACGCTGGGGAGACGGGAGAGAGCAATCTCCCCCGGGGCGTACAGCCGGCAGGCTGCCCCACAGCTCGGGGGGAGGAGGGCCCTGTCTAGCAGGGAATGTGCTTCCTCCACCCGCCTCCCCCACGAAGGGGCAGGGCGGGGACCCGCCAGCAGCCGGGCCTGGGGAGGCAGGAGCGCGGGGCGGGGGGCGCCATGCGGCCACGCGCGCCCCCTGCCCTGCCCTGACCCGCCGCCGCTGGCAGCAGGAAGCGGAGCCGCCTCCCCACGCGGCTGCCCGGGCCGGCCGCTGTCACTCTCTTACCCGCTGCAAAATCCGCCTCAACATGGCTACGGCGGCCCGGTCCCGCCGGCTGCCTGCGGACGCGGCGCCGGGGAGGGGGCACCCGCTCTCCGCGCCGCCCGGCCCGCACGCTCGGTGACAGCGGGGGCTGCCCGCCGGGAGGAGGAGCCGCCGCCTCAGCAGCTGAGGGGCGGGACGGCGGCGCCAGCCTCCGCCACTGACAGGCAGCCGCTGGGCGGGGAGCCCGGCTGGCTCCGGCCTGCGGGAGGGGCCTCTCCTCTGCCAGGGAGCGGCGGCCTGTCCCGCAGGCTGGGCCGGGAGCGCTCTGGCCTCACCCGGCTTCCCCGCGTGCCGCAGTCAGGGGAACCGGCACTGAGCGGGGCCCGACGCGCTCCCTCCACCCACCCCGCTTGGGTTTGCCTGCCCGGGCCCTATGAGTGTGCCCCCCCCCTTTCTTCGGCCCCTACTGGGGAGCAGGCTGTCGCCCCCCAGGAAATTCAGCAACAACTGGCTGGGCGGGACCAGACTGGACGCTGCACTGCAGGTGGTTGCAGGGCTGGTGCTGCCCTGTTGGGCCCAGGATACCAGACAGACCGAGAAGGTGGGCGAGGTAATCGCTTTTATTGGACCCACCCATTTCTGTTGAGAGCCAGGCCAGAAGAGCTCTGTCAGCTCCAAAGCCTGGCTCTCCCAGCAGCAGAAATGGGGCCAATAAAAGCTATTAGCTAACCCACCGTGTTTGTCTAGTGCTAAGGATATAGGACAAAAGTGGGAGTGAAGCTGGACAGGAGAGTGGCACCTGCCCGGAGCCTGCTCTCATTAAGCCAGTTGGGGCTATTAATAAACTTCCTCTTTAAAACACTGGATCCCAGGACCATACCTAGTATAACCATGGCTATAAATGCTGTGGACACACCGAAATAGTTACCCCAAACAGTACCATGAGGACATGCTGAACTGTTGCAGTGACTAGGGAGACAATCAACTATCCTGCAACTGATGACTGAGGAATGAATTTTCTCACTTAAGCACAATTCAAAAAAGTTAAACATGCACTTAAATCCCATTCACTGAGATTTAAACTTGTGCTTAAGTGTTCAGTGACTGGGGATGTTTTTTCTGGGCCAAATCCTGGTCCTAATGCATTCAATGGCAAACTACCACTGACCCGCAAAGAACCAGGATTGTTTTAAACGTAGAAAATGCAGTTGTACTAACCCAGAGAGAATTTGGAAGCAGACTATCAGCCTTGACTCTCTTAGGTTTCAGGATTGATAGACTAACAGCTCCTAAAGAAAGATAAAGATGTAAGACTATTTCATAGTATGATCATTTAGTTAAGTAATTAGTATTTATTTATAATAGATATAACACTGGTCTACAATTTTTGAGAAGTCGTCTGCTTCAGAGATAAAATGTGCTATTTATTATGTATTTTGATGTGCTGAATTCAAATATGACAATTAAAACAACTGATTGGCTACTGTTTCTAAGATATTTAAGTTTTTACATTTTATGTCTATGTATATTGTGTAGATAGTAGAGTTTTAATCATAAATTGTAAACCTAGGTCTTTTCATGTGTTTATGGTTGCTTTACATGATAATATTTCACCTGTCCTGTTTATGTAACACTTTAAAAATCAGCAAAAGGGTTATATAAATAAAATTTATTATGAAACAAAAGGCAAAAAACTATTCTGTACATAGTTTAGTCCTATTCAGTGTCTACTCGGCGCTTCTTGGCTTGTCTCTTGTATTCATTAAATGGAGCATCTCTTGTCACTGTCCAGCAATAGTCTGCAAGCATTGATGGGCTCCATTTGCCCTGATAGCGTTTCTCCATTGTTGCAATGTCCTGGTGAAATCGCTCGCCGTGCTCGTCGCTCACTGCTCCGCACTTCGGTGGAAAAAAATCTAGATGAGAGTGCAAAAAATGTATCTTTAGTGACATGTTGCAACCAAGGCTTTTGTATGCCTTGAGGAGCTTTTCCAACAACAACCTGTAGTTGTCTGCCTTGTTGTTTCTGAGAAAATTTATTGCCACTAACTGGAAGGCTTTCCATGCCGTCTTTTCCTTGCCACGCAGTGCATGGTCAAATGCATCATCTCGAAGAAGTTCACGAATCTGAGGACCAACAAAGACACCTTCCTTTATCTTAGCTTCACTTAACCTTGGAAATTTTCCACGGAGGTACTTGAAAGCTGCTTGTGTTTTGTCAATGGCCTTGACAAAGTTCTTCATCAGACCCAGCTTGATGTGTAAGGGTGGTAACAAAATCTTCCTTGATTCAACAAGTGGTGGATGCTGAACACTTTTCCTCCCAGGCTCCAATGACTGTCGGAGTGGCCAATCTTTCTTGATGTAGTGGGAATCTCTTGCACGACTATCTCATTCGCAGAGAAAACAGCAGTACTTTGTGTATCCAGTCTGCAGACGAAGCAAGAGAGCAACAACCTTCAAATCGCCACAAAGCTGCCACTGATGTTGGTCATAGTTTATGCACCTCAAAAGTTGTTTCATGTTGTCACAGGTTTCCTTCATATGGACTGCATGACCAACTGGAATTGATGGCAAAACATTGCCATTCTGCAGTAAAACAGCTTTAAGACTCGTCTTCGATGAATCAATGAACAGTCTCCACTCATCTGGATCGTGAACGATGTTGAGGGCTGCCATCACACCATCGATGTTGTTGCAGGCTACAAGATCACCTTCCATGAAGAAGAATGGGACAAGATCCTTTTGACGGTCATGGAACATGGAAACCCTAACATCACCTGCCAGGAGATTCCACTGCTGTAGTCTGGAGCCCAACAGCTCTGCCTTACTCTTGGGTAGTTCCAAATCCCTGACAAGGTCATTCAGTTCACCTTGTGTTAGGAGGTGTGGTTCAGAGGAGGAGGATGGGAGAAAATGTGGGTCCTGTGACATTGATGGTTCAGGACCAGAAGTTTCATCCTCTTCCTCGTCTGACTCAAGTGAGAATGATTCTGGTGCCTCAGGAACCGGCAGTCCTTCTCCGTGGGGTACTGGGCGTATAGCTGATGGAATGTTTGGATAATGCACAGTCCACTTTTTCTTCTTTGACACACCTTTCCCAACTGGAGGCACCATGCAGAAGTAACAATTGCTGGTATGATCTGCTGGCTCTCTCCAAATCATTGGCACTGCAAAAGGCATAGATTTCCTTTTCCTGTTCAACCACTGGCGAAGATTTGTTGCACAAGTGTTGCAGCATATGTGTGGGACCCACCTCTTGTCCTGATCTCCAATTTTGCAGCCAAAATAAAGGTGATAGGCTTTCTTAACCATAGTGGTTATACTGTGCTTTTGCGATGCAAAAGTCACTTCACCACAAACATAGCAGAAGTTATCTGCACTGTTCACACAAGTACGAGGCATCTCTGCTCACTTTGGCTAAACAGAAATGTGTCCCTTTGCAAAATCAAACACTGACAAATAAGAGAGCACGACGCTGTATGATTTCTAGAGCTGATATAGGGCAATTTGTTCAGCAGAGTGATGTAAGCTTTATGATGATTGCATCATCCATGACTTCTAGGAATAACATGATGCAATTCATATCATGTATGACGCAATACCAGCTTCAGATTGCATCATTCATTGTTTTGCCTAAAAAGCAAGTA
This sequence comes from Emys orbicularis, assembly GCF_028017835.1. Taxonomy (NCBI): domain Eukaryota; kingdom Metazoa; phylum Chordata; order Testudines; family Emydidae; genus Emys; species Emys orbicularis. The sequence goes on from NC_088683.1 coordinate 85,549,285, forward strand.
CTGTCCAAACCCAGTCATAGATTTATTCATAGATCCAGTCAAAGATGTATTTTAGTCATTTCTGGTTTAAATTGAGATCCCTTCCCTTTATAACTCACTTATCCTCCGCCATTCCCAAGTCAAGGGTCGTATATACTGACCCAATAGCATATCTTGAAAACTAGAGCCAATCAAGAATTTTAAGCATCATTTTCGTTCTCAGTGACCCAGAATTAGTAAAGTTTGACTACATTTATTTCAGAAGCATTTTGGCTGTAGAGCAGTGTAATTGGAGACCGCTTGCTTCACCTATCTGCAAACACTATAGAAACTGAGCACATAAAAGGTCCTGCCTACAAACACTCCTTCACAGCCTGGAGAAGATCTTTATTAAACCCACTCAATTCCGTCCTGTTTCTAATTTTCTTAGGGCAAATCTTGTGGTCCTTACTTAGGCAAATTGGCTTCAAACGAAGTTTTGGATGCACAAAGATCTGTCCCTAACGTATAGTGACAATTCTCTTTTACTTGTAGTACAGTACTTTCTTCCCTCTCATTTCCTAATATTGTTTACTTCTAATATTTTATTTCCTCTTCAAGGAACTTTTTTTTGAAATCACAGCACCAGGTCTGTGCATCTAACCAGGAGGCGCAAAACACCCTTTGCCCCCAGAATGGCCATCCTCACCTGTGTCTGATTGGCTGATCTGTCTATTTATCTTCAACAGTACCCAACAGGCAGCTCTTTAGCCTGTGATAAGTTTCAAGATTCCAAAAAAATCTAGTTGTGGGTTCTAACTTCGTCAGCACTTTTGCCCAATCAGAAGAGGATTGGAAGAGGGTGGGACTTTCCCCACAAACTTCTACAAGCAAGTACTACATATGACTCTGTGGCACCTCCTGTGGGAAATGTTCCCATCTTGTGGATGAGACATGCTATGTAAGAGAAAAAATAAATTTAAGTCATTCCCTACTGGTTTTGTTAAATAAGAAACAATGTTGGTGTGAAAGATAGCAAGGCTGTATTTTAAGCACTAAATATGGTACAGATGCTTGAGCAGTTGCATGCTCAAATAAAAATATTTTTGCATGAGTAATTTAAATAAGAACTAGTACTACTGGAAATGGAAATTTGCATGAGCAATTGCACACTTAATTGAGCATTCAACTGAAAATTCTACATTGCAAAATACCGTCAGGTTTTTAAAACACTCAGAACAAGTTCTTTTTTCCTCTCAGGTACACTTTGATCCATAATCATTAACATACATGATGCCTCTTATCATAGGCGCCGACTCTGGGGCTATGAGCACCCATGGGGAAAAAATTGTGGGTGCTGAACACCCCACATCATCAGCACCTGCCCCCCAGCGCCTTCTGCCTGCCAGTGGGCCCCGCAGATCAGCGCCTCCCCCTCCCTCCCCATGCCTCCCGCCCACCACAATCAGCTGTTTTGTGGTGTGCAGGAGGCTGGGAGGGGTGGGGGGAGGAGCAAGTACGAGGCACGCTCAGGGGAGGGGGCGGAACAGGGTGGGAAGAGGCGGCGCAGGGGTGTAGCGGGGGGTGGGAAGAGGTGGGGCAGAGCTGGGGTGTGATCTTAAGGGAAGGGGTGGGGTGGGAGCAGGGCCTGGGGCAGAGCCGGGGGTCAAGTACCTCCCGGCACAATGGAAAGTTGGCGCCTGTGCCTCTTATTTACATTTTTTCATAGATTTTCAGGCAGAAGAGACAAATTATGATAACCTAATCTGACCTCTATAACACAGGCCACAATTTGTAACAATTTTTCCCTTTCTTTCAAACAATGGCCTCTAAGACCAAAAAGAACAAGTAGAAAGAAAGTGACTATATTTACTAATGCTGATGCAAAACGCACATAGGGTCCTGCTGTCAAGGGATCCCCTGAAACGGCAATGTAACACAGGATAAATTATTCAGCATCAACCAATACCCTTATCTGTTCTAAAGCTATCATTTTTCCATCTAGAACACAACATAAAAAGGATACAAATAAACTACTGACACAATAAAACTGTATTTAACTAATAATTAGGTTGAGTGTAATAAATATTTACTAACCAAAGCTAATTAGTTAGGTGATCTGTGATAATTTACTTGACATCATATACACTTTAAAGCCCAGCTCTCATTGCCAAATAGTTCAGCAGGAACAACTGATTGAAACACAGGTTTTGCCATACCAGATCAAATCAATAGTCCACCTCATAGTCAAGTATTATGTCTCCAACTACAGCCAATACCAGATGCTTCAAAGGAAGATGAAAGAAACCCCATAATTGACAATTATGGAATAATCTGCCTGCGGAGGAGGCAGATTTCCTAATTAGTTATTCATCATCATCATCATCTGTATTGCAGTAGCACCTGTAAGTCCCAGTCATGGAACAGGAACCCATTGTGTTAAGTGCTGTACAAAAACCAGTGGAAGTTGGGAGCCTAAATACCTTTGTGGATTTGGACCTTAGTGTTTGGTGCATGCCTGGATGCAACGGAGTTTGTCATCTTTCATTTTTATCCTACCATATAGAACCATGGAGGTTCTCATTATCCATTTAAATTTCTAATACTTTGTTTTAATCATACTAAGCTCTTGGCCTCAATATTTTATGGCAACAAGTTCCGCAGGTTAAGTATATGTTGTGTTAAAAAATGTATTTAGTTTATCAGATATAAATTTGTTACCTGTCAGTTTCTTTGAATGCCCTTTTCGTCATGATTTGGTCTTGTATTATGAGAAAGGGTAATCAGATATACGCACCTGACGTTCACTATACCATACATTATTTTACATGTCTCTAAAAAGTCCCCAGTCATCTCTTTAAATTGAAGAGTTCTATTCCTTTCCGTCTCTCTTCAGTGGAGTCTCTTCCTGCCTCAAATCAATTTCATTGTCTGGTTTTTGGACCCATTATATTTCTCTTGTATTTTTGAGTTGGCACCAGCACTGAACACAATATTCCAGATGAGGATATACTATTGATTTATATAAAGCCAACATATTTGGGGTTTTGTTTTCTAACCCTTTCTTTATAAACCCTCACATTTTTCTTGCTCTTTTGACTGTCGCTGTATATTTAGCAGATATTTTCATCAAGCTGTTTTCAGTTACCTCTAGTTTCTTTTTCTTGACTGTGTACACTTAATTTACAACCCAGGAATCTAAGCTAAATAGATAAACCTCTAGTTTAAATGGATTGCCCATTATAAAAGAGAAAGAATAGAAGATTTAAAACAGTAAAGATTTTAAACTACCATATGCAGCATGCAACAAAGATCAAAAGGATGGAAAAATATTTTTTCCTCACACTAACAAAAACAAAAAGAACTGCAATACTGGATTTCCATAAAGCAATAAAACAGGTGCATTTTCAGTCAAATCAAGGTTTCTTCCCCTTTCCACATCTAAAATAATACAAGAAATCATACAATTTAGCATATGGAGTTATTGACCTTAACAAGGCTTCTATGTAAGTATTAACATTCTTCATGCTAAGATCAGCACAGTTAAGACATTAACTCTTGCAAATGTTTATAAAATTATTACATCAACTATGTGCTTATGAAATAGCAGCCAAAGGGACAGCAGAGAAACCTTCATGGATCATCATCTACAGTGAACTCCTCATGGATTAAGAAACACATTTTCTAGAAACTGGATTTTAAAAAAATAGAATTACAATAGTAAAAGGGATTATCTAAACTACTCATTAGATGACTTGGCAAATGAAGAATACATGATTGCCAAAATTACATAAACAAGCTCAAGTAGGTCAAGTAGTGACTAGAAAAAGAAACAAATTAAAGATTGTAATCAGTAGTCATGCAATACAAGTTACCACAGCACTAAAATACATAGAAAATATTCATGAGATGGGATATTCAAAAGCCCCTAAGTGGTTTAGGAGTGGAAGCCCTATTGAAAGTAAATGGGACTTGTGCTCCTAAATCACTTAAGAACTTTTGAAGATCTCATCTCATGAGTTTAAATCATTTCTTCGATCTGATATAAATTAGGAAGAACTAGATTGACACAAATTTAGGAAGGAAAAAACTGCCATGACTAGAGGCATTTCAGCTATAGGTCCTCTTTGTCTCTAAATACACCGTTCATACATATTGGCTGATAAATTACATAGAGTACAACTCGGGAGCATATACAGTCATTTAATCAAGAAAATGGAACAGAAACTTGCCAATCTTGCAGACATCACCATTTCTATTTTCATGATCCCCAAGTCTGGAGAGGCCAATGGCAGAAATCAGTTCAATACAAGAAACAGAAATAATAGACATGACTGAAAATCAGAGGAAATAAGCATTAGTAGCTAGGGTATGATACTAATAAGATGCACAGAACCTCAATTAAAATAGCTTTAAATGAGAAACATAAAAGTGAAAATCACAAGAAAGGTGGACAAGATATCTGACTTCAGAAAATTCTAGTCTAATTTTGTTTCAGTCACAACTTTTGTAGTCTCGTGAAGACAAGGGGCAGGTCTACACAGGAGGTCTACACAGGTCTAACTTTAGTTTGTGTGCATTACAATGACTTACGTCCACACATATATTAACATACTAGTGAACTAGCTGGCCATTTAATACAAAGTCAAAAAACCCAACACTGTATGACAGAGCTCACAGGACTTGCAAAGTACATCATCCCTCATCTGTACTAAATCCACAGTGGAACCAAAATAATGCCCAAGTAGGAGCAAATGGAAAACTTCTCATCATTAGTGTGAAAAGAAAAGACTTTGCCAAAATATGAAAATCTACATCGATTATTTAATTTAACATACTTGCAGCACTATATTTTAAAATTTAACACAGGATAATTAATATTAACTATTACAATGACTACATTTATCTTGCTTTTGAGTGAGTCTGAACTACCAGAATTTCATTTTTTTTTTCACTTTAGCCTCTTTTTAGATTCAGTCTAGGGGAAACCACAAATGTTTGTAGCCTGGAACAAACTTCTGGGGAATGTTCAAACTTCTACTAGATGTATCTCTGCTGCAGTGATTTAAGAGATGTGCATAAAACTGACAGAATTTTAGTAGGGCTAGCATGTGAGAGAGCAATGACCAAAAAAAACAAAACCCAAACTTTCACCAGTTCATGTGAAAAATAAATCCAGATATTTATATCATAGGAGTTAAAGATGGAAAAGATCTATTGAGTCATTTAGCCCATCCCTTGCCAAGGCCTTCAACCAATAGGTTCCTCTGCCCAAATTCCACTATGAAGAACTGCCACTGATCCCACCTATCACATCGCCACTCTAATCCTCTCTTACTCCAAAGAGTTGCCTTCAGGGCCGGCTCCAGGCACCAGGCAACCAAGCTGGTGCTTGGGGCGGCACCTGGAGGGGGGCGGCGCGGCGCTCGGGCCGCCGGGGAGAGCGGGGCCACAGCCGGGCTCGCCGCCCTCCCCCCGGCGCTCTGGCCGCCCTCCCCCCGGCGCTCTGGCCGCCCTCCCCCCGCGCCCTCTCCCCGGCTGCCGGGGGGAGAGCGGCGAGCCCCTGCCGGGGCTCGCCGCCCTGCGCTCTGGCCGCCGGGGGGAGAGCCGAGCCCCAGCCGGGGCTCGCCGCCCTCTCGCCGCCCTGCCCTCTGGCCGCCGGGGCTCGCCGCCCTGCCCCCGCCGGGGCTCGCCGCCCTGCCCCCGGCGCTCTGGCCGCGGGGGGGGGGGGGGGGGAGAGCCGAGCCGAGCCCCCGCCGGGGCTCGCCGCCCTCCTCCCAGGGCTCCGGCCGCCCTCCCCTCCGGCGCCCTCCCCTCCGGCGCCCTGCGCTCTGGCCGCCGGGGGGAGAGCCGAGCCCCCACCGGGGCTCGTCGCCCTGCCCCCGGCGCTCTGGCCGCCGGGGGGGGGGGAGAGCCGAGCCCCCGCCGGGGCTCCCCGCCCTCCTCCCAGGGCTCCGGCCGCCCTCCCCTCCGGCGCCCTCCCCCCGGCCGCCGGGGGGAGAGCGGAGCCCCCGCCGGGGCTCGCCACCCTTGCCCCGGGGCTCCGGCCGCCCTCCCCCCCGCGGGAGAGCGGAGCCGCCCCCCCCCCGGCTCCGCCCCCCCCCGCCAGGGGGGGGGGGGGGCGGCCGGAGGCTTTTTTGCCTGGGGCGGCAAAAAAGCCAAAGCCGGCCCTGGTTGCCTTGTGCTAAAGAGTCTTCATATGTACGCTAGCATAAGTGGCACTGAAAAAGGGCAAACGGAGAAAGAGTATTTATAACATTCCATTGCAGAACAAACTGTAGGCAGTTAAAAATAGCTATATTTTATTACCTGTTCACTTTTAACCTCCATATAATTAGTCTGTGTTTCAGATCTTATAAAGAGCTCTTCCTTGGTCATCTTCCACTCACTGTTTGGGCAATTGCAGGTATCATCCAAACAGCTCCCAAGAGAATGTTATAATTCCAGAAAGATAAGCAGGGGACCCTTTATTATATATACACAATATCTAGGCATCTCAGTGTCGTACGTATATACAATTGAGTCATTTAAATCACTTAGCCTTTTGGCACTCTGAGTAATAATTAACAAAATACATTTTCAATGTGTGTGAGGATTTAATGGTCCTGTAGTTTAGTTAATTTCTCTGAAAAGTCTCCCTTTTGAGTAATTTTCAGAAGAGAGGAGAGTCCTTGGATGTTTTCAATGCATATCTGAACAAATACAAGAAGAAGCTCTTTCTAAATGTATGAAAGTTCACATGCCTGTGATTCAAAACACTGTCCCCTCTCTCTATGAATATTAATGCATTTATTTCTTCATAGGTTGTGCGTGAGCAGACATAATAAATGTTGGCTTTGTTGGTAGTTGCTGTGTACATGTGTTGCATTAGTAATTCATTTGAATAGGTTATAAATGGTGAGAATACAGGCAAGTAAAGCCTGATAATTTGAAGTCCTGAACTGAAGTCTGGATGAAGGGAAGACTGCAGTCTGAAAGGTCCAGTCACTTGCCCTCCCTGTCAGATGGGATGGAGCATGGAGGCTGTTGCCTAGCCCGTTCCATCGCTGCCTGGACCACAAGTGAATCTGGGGGGGCAGGCATGAGAACAGAAACTCAGACCGCTTGGCTGGTACATAATATTTTTTTCTGCCCCCTTTGGGGTAGGCATACATGTGGCTGATGTATGCCCAACTGTGCGAGCTGGCTCGAGGATGGCATCATTGATTGGTAGGAGTGACTCTGCTTGGCACCAATGATTATCCGGCAACTTATGCTGAGTGTCTTGGATCTCCTCCAAGGGGATGTGAAGCTCTCCAGTCAGTCTACACAGGAGATCCTGGAATTGGTAGTAGTCATCAGGAGGAGGTGGGGGGAGGGGACTGTTGAAGTCACTGCCACATCAGGTGAGGATAACAGGAATCTCTCCTGTTCCAGCAGTACCATCGGAGCCAGACAGAGTGGCTTATCTTCCATGGTGGTTCTGGGCATCTACTCGAAGGCGCCAGAGATGGTGAAATAGGCAAAGCCTCCCTGGTGGAAGGGACAGGTTCCAAGGGAGGGCACTGGGGCCAGGATCCCCAGTAGGCCCAGCATGACAGATATGGAGAGTGCTGAGTGGTACAGGAAAACGGTGGCTCCATAGCAGCTGGAGTGGAGGATACTGCCATGATATAGAAGGCTCCCTCAGGGGCTAGCGACACACCTCCTTCCCCACCGGCGATCAGCCCAGACTGAGTTGCTCTGCTGGCTTTTATATCCTGCTTCCACCTGGAGCATGCCCAGCAGAGCTGGGGGAGTGGGGCCTCCTCGGCTAAGAGAGAAGGGTTAACCCCAGTTGTACCAGTGCGGGGCTGATACACCCCATCACAGGGAGCAATGGTTTTTCCCAGAACGGATGGCTCTCTAGCTATGAGGGACGCCAATGGTGACTGTGTTTTCAGGTCAGCACTCAGTACCAGTGGATCCATCGATTTGTGCAGCTTCTTTTCGTGTTTGTGCGCTTTAGGGCGTGCTCCATCCCCATGACTGGAACTCAAGGAAGGAATCTCTCCCTTCTTAGGCCTAGAGGAAGACTTACTGCCACGCTTAAGTGCATGCTTCCTTACCTCCCCACTAAGCCCTATAGTGGTGTTACCGCTGGTGCTGGCCTTGGACTCCGAAGTTGGATGGACAACCCTGGCAGCCAAATCTTCTGCTGACTTCCCTGGGAGATTTGGGTGATGAGAAGGAATGCAAAAGCAGGCCATAAGTTTGTTAGGGGTTGGTGAAGTGTGAAAAAGAGAGTCACCTGTTACCAGAAAACTTCTGTTTTGCTCTTTTCCTTATTGTTATTTTTAAAACAGACAAATTGGTCCAAACCAAAATTTATATATAAAAAAAAAAGTCAGTCTGGTTTAAGAGCTTGTATTCTAAGCTTCACATTGGTGTGCTTATTTATAGCCAAGTTGTCCACCTCCAAAACATAGTAATTTAACATGAAAACACTAAGAAAAACAGGCAGTGGGGCATGAATCATTTGTTTTAATTTACTTATTTACTAGTTTTCCCTACACCTATAAACAGTAGTAATTAGGTGCCCTACAATTTATTTAAAAATACAGACATTCTTGGATTGTCTCCATAGATGACTCAGTACAATCACAAAGAAAAGATATGTTTTAGGACCCATTTCTGTAGTCCTTTTTCAGTGAAAATGCCCACTGAAATCAGAGATGGGTTCAAATCAGAACACAGGGTCCAAACCCTCTTAAACCCTGAGAAAGTTTGGATCTAGATTTAAATTTGTTCTTTGCCCCCATCTGTAACTAAAATCAGAGGCCGTTTTGCTTGACTAGACATTTCAGTATTGAACCTTTAATGATATCTGATAAATAAAAGTCAGGTTGAACTAAAAAAGCCTTGCCCAATCATGTGCAATAAAATGTTACAAATGTTGACTGGAGTATTGGTTTTTCATACTTCCAAATCCTGGCCCCACTGACGTCAGTGACAAAACTCCTATTGACTTCAATGGGGCCAAAATTTCATCCATAAAATCCCCCAGATGTTGAATGGTTTTTTAAAACACCTTAGAACAAACAGCAATTAAATACCAGATTCCTGGTAGCTTCTTCCTCTGCACTGAGCCAGCCTGTGTAGTTTTCTGTCTTCTTGGGAACATATCATGTAGGGCTGCTGCCACTGCTGGTAACATCATGTTGAGCAGATGCACAAGCTAGAAAAGTGAATGATTGTGGAAATGTTGAAGGTTTGTTTAATTATTTAATTAATAATGTTGTTTAATTATTTTCTTTTCATCTTCTAGTAATCATGACATTAAAAACCATGGGCCAGATTCTGATTTCAGTTACGCTGATATAAATCAGGAATAAGTGCACCAAAGTCAAATGAGTTACACACTGGTTTAGAAGCAATATAGATCAGAATCAGGCCCTATTTTTCCTGTTTAGGTTAACGTATACTGGACATATCCTCAGCTGGTATAAACAGCATAGCTCTATGAAGTTTGTATTGGAACTATGCTGATTTACAACTGAGAATATGGTTCACAAGTTTCTAGCAAACCCAAATAAGAAGGCAAAAGTTAAAATATTCTGTCAAATACTGGCAGAAGCCTAAGGCCTGATTCCACCATACTCCCCTAGGAGCACACAGAGCCTGCAGGAGGGGAAGGGGAGTCAGGCAAGGAGGAGGATTGGGGCCACAGCCTCCAACTGGCACGCAAGCAAGAATAAGCTACACCCTATAAAGGATGCCTCCTGATGCTCCCCTTGTGTCGCTTTGGTTCCACACCACCACTTATTATGGACTTTATCTTAAAGGCACAACTAACCCCTGAAGAAGGTGTCTATCCAGAAACCCAGTTAAAACCTATTTTGGAGCATGGCTACTCTCAGAAAAGCCCCTGTAAAATAGTACCTTGTTACTCAACATATCCGCTTCATGGTGCATCTTTCAACCACGTGAGTTTACTTTACTTACAAAAAGAAGTTTTTGCTACTACTTCTCTGCAGGGCCAGTACAGCTATAGAAGAGACAGCTGCACACTGTTTGGACTCATGCATCTTTAACCCCATTATCTGCTGAGGGCCAGATCACTCCCCAGCCAAAAGAAACCCATGTGAGGGCCAGGAAATGCTGCTAAGTTTCAACTTTGGGGCTTTCCTATTGATCATTGAACATCCAGAGGTGGTTGGGATTTGCATCTCAGTTTATCAGATGTCTCAAGACCCCAGAGGAAATAGAAACTGAAACACCTCTGGATGCCTGGGTACCTATTTGAGCAGAAGTCCAGAATCTCTGCATTACTTCCCAGGAATGCCCTCCACCATGGTTCCCTCATTATCTGTGCTCTTATTTGTTCCCTACTTATACCACTCCCAAAATGCACTCATGGAAAATTCACAGAACAAGCAGAGCCCCATATGACTTCATGCCCATATAGTCCAGCAGTACCTTATGCAGGGAAATCCCCATGCTTTAGTGTGGGGGTGATTCCACAGAAAGGACCCATGCCCCAGATGCTGTCCTTTCCCAGCACCCAGAAGCACCAAACATGAAGAAAGGGCTTTGAAGAAAAATTGCCCTGTTTAACAGAAATGCCACAACTTTCCCTTGTTCTGCAGGATATTTCTGAGTCCGATATGTGACTGCAAATTCTTTACTACTAATGATTAGAGCTGGGCAAAACTTTTCAGATACAACTTTTTTTTGGTCAAAAAATGTAGCTTAGGGACAACTGAAACATTTTGCAAATTTAGAATTTGACTTCCATTTTCTTACTTTTTTTTAGAAAGTAAAAAACCCTCAAAACCAAAGAAAATGTTTCATTCAGCCTGAAACTTTTCTTTGGTTTGCTGAAAAATTATTGTTTCACGTTGACCTGAAATGATTTTTTTTCAGTTCCATGGCCAAACCAAAAAAAAAATTGGTTGTTGGCAAGCTCCACCAATGACAACGTTAAGAGGCAGAAAGGTCAACTGCCCTACTCCAGGTGAAGAGTTAGCAATATACAAAAATAATCTTCTGACTTATATATTAAGCAAATTTGTTCTAGAAATCATTGTGAAAATATAGAACCCCTCTGTGTCATTTTTACAGTCACTTTTCTGTCTATAACTGCACTTGAAAGAGAATCTAAAACCTGTACAATTTCAAAGTGTGGCTCAAATATGATGCTTAGTGGTGCCTTCCTAAGCAATGCTTCCTGTTCATCTGCTATATTTAGTAATTTCATTTATGTGCAGGTACCTATGTCTGCTCACCCCTGTAAACTTAAGCAATTTGCCTTACACAAGGCAAATAATGGTTTCACAGTACAATATACAATTAATTTTTTGTGGGGGAGCTTTCTAGAGTCAACTATAAATATTTATTGCCTGCCTCTAAATTTACAACAACAACAACAACAAAAAAGCAGCAACATGCTGATGCTTGGTCCCAGCTCAGGGGAACCCCAGAGGCAGCGTGGGTGATTCCCTACTCCCTAACCTTCCCCTTGGGGGAATGCAGCTCCAGCTGCCAGTAAGGACTGCAAAGAGGCAGAAGAGGCCTTTAGACATTTTGAGTGAAATCCTAGCTCCACTGAAGTCAATGGAAGTTTTGCCGTGGTCAGTGGAACCAGGATTTCATACTTTGGGCTTATCTATCTTACAAAACTTTATAGTGTTTGAATGAAACTGAACAACTGAACTAGATGATGTGATACTGACCTCAACTTATCTGACAGTGTAGATCAGGACACATCATGGTCAGCATCATGTGATTAAACCCTGAACACAATTCGACTTGATCTACACTGACCACTCAGTGAGGTCAGCATTGTGTCATTTAATTAGTTTGTTCACAGCCTTGTTCAAAACACAGTAAATTGTTCAACAAGGAGTCCAGTGGCACCTTAAAGACTAACAGATTTATTTGGACATAAGCTTTCATGGGTAAAAAGCCTCACTTCTTCAGATGCAATTCAGTAAATTGTTGTAATATAGACAAGCCCCTTTAGTTACTGCAACACAAGCAACATTTGACTGGCAGCTTTTCTTTCCACCCTCCACCCCCACTGACCCTAAATCTATTTCTGTGGGGTTGCAAGGTGGCAAAAGGGCACAGAGTGTCAGCCATGGGCGAGCACTTTGATAGAGGTACCTAGAAAGAGTGATGGTATGGTAGAAGGGGATATTTGGGGGGAAATACTAGAAAACATAACAAACAAGAAATGTATTGACACTTTGTTAATATGTCTGTTCTTATACCAAGGGATCCTATCTTCCTATGTGTTTGTACAGTATGTACAACTGTACAAAACTCAGCCAGTGAAAACAAAGAGTATGTAATAAAGTAAACAAACTAGATCATAATTCATATGCACAAAAGGACTGAATTAATGCTGCACAGGCAACTTTACTTCTGGTACTTCCTACCTTTTAATGCTTGAACTCGCAACCGTAAACATTAAACATATGTATGTAGTTAATAATTATACTAGTAATCGAAAGCCCCTGCTGTTGCTTGGGTGTGGCAGTCAGGCCAAGTAATCCACCTGTGCAGTCTGCCTCATACAACCAATGAAATTGTTGTCAAAATGGCTGAGAACTTAAACATAGGCTGGTAACAGACAGTGAATCCCAGTAATTGAACCTGGTGATATTCTGATCAACAAGAGCTCTCAACCATGCCTGTCGCTGTTTCCATCACTTCACAGAAACTCAAGAGACATTCTAGACTTCAGAGTGGCACACAGAGAGAGTATGTCTTCACTACTCACCGTATCGGCGGGTAGCAATAGATTTATCCGGGATCGATATATCGCGTCTCGTTAAGACGCGATATATCGATCCCCGAACGCTCTCACCGTCTACTCCGGAACTCCACCAGAGCGAGCAGCGGTAGTGCAGTCGACGGGGGAGCCGCGGCCATCGATCCCGCGCCGTGTGGACCCCAGGTAATTCGATCCAAGATACTTCCACTTCAGCTAGTGTATCTTGGATCGATCCCCCCCCCAGTGTAGACCAGCCCAGAGACAATCCTGGAACCTTATTTCAGCATGAACATGAAATGTGGCAACCTACTTGTGCCAAGTTGAAAACTGATCATTTATCCCTTCTCTTTGTTTTCTGTCCCTTAGGCAGTTTGTAAGCAATGAGAGACTTTACTTATCACCTCATGACTCTGCTGCCTCTTTTTAGGGCCTTTGTCAAAGGCTTTTTAAAACTCTAAGTTACTTTCTCATCTATTTCTCCTTCATCCACTGTGTTATTGACACACACAAAGAATTCTAGAAAGTCAGAGCAGACCCAGTAGCTGAATTTGTGGTATGGATAGCGTGCCCAACTCTAGTGCAGAAATCAAGGGAGGCCCTCATGACTCACAGCATTCTAGAAGGGAAGTCTCCCTCCTGCTGAGCCAGTCGGAATTGTTTTACTCTATTCTCTGTTGAAAGCCACTAATCCAGTCATCATAGTTTTCTCCCCTTTGAGGCCATGTGCAGGAATTGGTCTCAGTTCAATTGCAAAATGGTGATTTCCAGTTAAACACAAAGCCAAGAAATAAAAAAAATCTTCTTTATTATAGATCTGCTAGGAAGACACAGAGAGCAACAGTCAAAGTGTTCCTGTAACTAAGGTCAAGAATGTACCCATTCTGCCATAGTACATGACCTGAGACTGACTCATAACTGCTACGGTTGACATTTAATGCACGTCACTAAAAGGCGGAAGTGATCAATAGAATCGATCTCGTTGGGTGATTAAGAATGGTTTTAACAATGCAGTAATGCATGGGGTGCACTAAAAAGAGGCAACTCATTAGCTAGCTAATAACTGGGGAGAGAAGACTTTTTGATCATATTTAGGAGCCAGAAAAATTAGTCAATGCCATACTACTCTTGTCAATTGTCATAGAGAAAAACAGGAGAGGAACAGCTGGCTACTTTTGTTGCTGGTCGAAAACCTGTGGTTTTCTTCACTATAAGGCAAGGAAACCTTTACATTTAATAATCAAATAATTTTATGTTATACTTCACATAAATCTAACACCACAGAAACCAGAGCCAGCTGTTAGCAGGAGCTGTTCTGCTCTGTGGTCACAGAATCCTGCATTCCAACATGGAGGGTGATCTTTAGAGCCTCACCAAGCATCTTTTCTCTGTTTCTCTGAAGGTTTGGCTTTATGTGCAAAACATTTTGCAGTTCTAACTACGGCCCCATATCATAATCTCCTAGACACATTGTGCTCCAGAAACTGGCAACAACTGCCGGTATTGAGACATGCAGCAGATTTCTGGCTTCATTATAAAGAACTAAACTATGTAAGTCTAGCTATAGTATCCTTACACACAAAACACAACCACCTCACCCTAGCCACTGAAAAACTGCATCTCCCTTTTCTGGCTACACCATCTACTCCAGGGGTAGGCAACCTTTCAGAAATGGTGTGCCAAGTCTTCATTTATTCACTTTAATTTAAAGTTTCACGTGCCAGTAACACATTTTAATGTTTTTAGAAGGTTTCTCTCTATAAGTCTATATTATATAACTAAACTATTGTTGTATGTAAAGTAAACAAGGTTTTCAAAATGTTTAAGAAGCTTCATTTAAAATTAAATTAAAATGCTGATCTTACGCCACCAGCCTGCTCAGCCCGCTGCCAGCCTGGGGTTCTGTTCACCTAGGCCGGCAGTGGGCTGAGCGGGGCCTACGGCCGGGACGCCGGCTGGCAAGGGGCCGGCAGCCGGGATCCCAGACCTGGGGGGGGGGTTTCAGGGGTCAGGGCAGAGGGCTGGGTGTGTGGGGGGGGTTCAGGGGTCAAGGCAGAGGGCTGGAGGGTGTGGGGGGTGCAGGGCAGAAGGCTGGGTTTGGGGGGGCTCAGGGGTCAGGGCAGAGGGCTGGAGGGTGTGGGGAGTGCAGGGCAGAAGGCTGGGTGTGTGCGGGGGTTCAGAGGTCAGGGCAGAGGGCTGGGGGTGTGGGGGGGTGCAGGGCAGAAGGCTGGGTGTGGGGTGTGAGTTCAGGGGTCAGGGCAGAGGGCTGGGGTGCTCGGCTCATGGGGGTGCTCCCAGCCCCCTGCCCTGAGTGGCTCACGGCAGGGGGCTGGAAGGGATATGCCCTGTTCCACTCCCTTCCCCAAGGCCCCATACCTACCTCTTCTCTGCCTCCTCTATGGAGCAGCGAGCACGCTGCCATTTATCCCCCTCCCCCTCGCAAGGGCCATCAGCTGATCGGCGCAGGGAAGGAGAGGAGGAGGGGCAGGAAAGCACCACGCTGGGGGAAGAAGCGGGGGAGTGGGGAAGCTTGGCTGCCGCAGGACCAAGCTTCTGCCTCCTGTCCCCGCAGGGGAGAGCAGTGAGCGGGGGGGCTGAGTGGGGCTGGGGGCCAGGACCGCGGCAGGCAGCAGCGTGCCACTCAAAATCGGCTTGCATGCCGTGTTTGGCACGCATGCCGTAGGTTGCTGACCCCGATCTACTCCATGCTGTGATCTCATCTGTCCCTATACTCCCCCTCAGTCCTTCTGCTATGCTAGTTCTGGCCTCCTCTCCTGCCATAGATTGATCCTTTGCTGCCACAGGCCAGCCTTCTATAGAAAAATGACTCCCTCATCTTCTTCTGTCTCACCAATTCCTCACCTTTTCTTGAAACATGGCTTAATCCAAAATCTTCCTATAACCTGTTGACTTGGTGATTATTACCTGATTCCCTACCTATTTCTTTTTGTCTTTTGGAGAGGGCTGAGGGTTTGCTTCCCATAATGATAAAGGGGTGGAAAGGAGTCTCTATAGGTGTTTGCCTGGCTGCGTTCCTTTCAAAGTTATTGCTTTAGTATTTTATTTGAAGTGTTATTAATTATGTTAAATGATGCCTATTCAAGGTGCCCTGTTATTGTAAATATATGTATATAAATGTTGTCTCAACTTGAGCTCCTTGAAAGTGCCAATTATTTTTCCACAGAACATTTTAAAAATTTGATTTTTTTTTAAATTGTCATTAAAAGTATTTGTTTTGTCAGAAAAAAACAGGAGAGGTTAGTTTTTACAATCTGAAAACCGAATATTTTGCCAAAAATAGTTCAGGTTTTAGTTTTTGGATGGGGAGTCAGAGTCAAAAAACAGAGCACGTTGACCAAAATAAAAATGTTCTACAAAAACGTTAGCTTTGGTCAAAAAGCCATTTTATGCTGAAAAAATATTTTGACAAAAAAAACTGATCAGCTTTAATCCTCATCACCTTTATTGAAACATTTCTATTGCTGTAACAGGAGTGCACTGTGACAAAATTGTATGAATGGCATTATACACAATTCACTGTATGGTACTTCATGTGGTCACTCTTGGCCAATGTAACAGATGTCCAAAATCCTGAAAATGATGTATTTTCCAAATTCTCCTATTTAATTAATCTCATTCATACCATGTATTGTGCATCAGAAACTATAAGTATAAATATTTATTATGTCATGTAATACTGACTTAATGAGCAGCTTAGTAAAAATAAAAATTGAACATATTATCAAATACATATGCAAGATATTATTGAAACTCACCTTGTTTCTTCTTACCCCAGTTACCATAGCTTCAAAGCTACATGAATCATTACAGTTATTTATCTGACGCACTATCCTTTAGCACTTGTATTTGTCATCTTCGGCAGGGGTGTGTTTAAGTTTAAGCAATTTATTTATATCTTCAATTCATAATAAACACAACCTTTACTACAATAGAGCACTGTAATGTGGAGCATGGAACAAAATCTTTCATACATTGTAAAGAAAGCAGAGAACACAGTACTGACAGTGCAATATAATTAGGGCCCTACCAAATTCACGGCCAGGAAAAATGTGTAAAGGACCATGAAATCTGGTCTCCCCCCATGAAATCTGGTCTTGTGTGTGCTTTTACCCTGTACTATGCAGATTTCACAGGGGAGACCAGCATTTCTCAAAATGGGGGTCCTGACCCAAAAGGGAGTTGCATGGGGTTCACAAGGGTTATTTTAGGGGCATCGCAGTATTGCCACCCTTACTTCTGCGCTGTCTTCTGAGCTGGGTGGCCGGAGAGTGGCGGATGTTGGCTGGGCACCCAGCTCTGAAGGCAGCGCTCCGCCAGCAGCAGCATGGAAGTAAGGGTGGCAATACCACACCATGTCACCCTTACTTCTGCGCTGCTGCCTTCAGAGCTGGGCAGTTGGCAAGTGGTGGCTGCTGACTGAGGGCCCGGCTCTGCAGGCAGCAGGGCAAAAGTAAGGGTGACAATACCATACATTCAATCCTTAATTCTGCGCTGCTGCTGGCGGCGGCTCTGCCTTCAGAGCTGGGCTCCCAGCCAGCAGTCGCCGCTCTCCAGCTTCCCAGCTGCGAAGACAGTGCTGCTGCCAGCAGCAGCGCAGAAGTAAGGGTAGCAGTACCGCAACCCCTGCTACAATAACCTTGTGATCCCCCCACAAACCCCTTTTGGGTCAGGACCCGTGCAATTACAACACTGGGAAATTTCAAATTTAAATAGCTGAAATCATGAAATTTATTATTTTAAAACTCCTATGACCATAAAATTGACCAAAATGGACCATGAATTTCGTAGGGCCCTAAATATAATTCATCAACAAAATAGCTGTAAGAATTTTTTTTAAATGGCTGAAACAACATTTTTTCCCTAATCTTGTTCTTAGAAATGGCTGAACAATTTTAACTGAATCTTTCCCAGAAAATTTGAACTGAGGCAGACACCCAATATGGAAAATTTCAGCCTAAACAATTACAAGTTTGATATAATCACAAGCAACTAAACCCAGGATCTTATAGCAGAAAGTGTCAGGTACCCTTAGATACAAGTGTCCCTACCTGTGCCGCCTATATTAAAAAGTTATCATTAATCTGGATTAATTATCAGTGTCTAATGACACCCTGAAAAGACATCAATGATTGTTAGTGCAAAATCTGCCTTGAGGAGCAATTTCTTATAAGTCCAAGTCACTATTGCCTATTACTTCCCTGAAGTGTTAGTTTAGGGGTTACTGACATATAGACTGATCCCCCCATTGACCTCCACGTTAAAGTTAAGGTACATTGGCAAACTGCTTACACTGTACTTGTACTGCAGATAGAGGGCTTCAGTCTACAGTCAGTCTGGCCCCTTTTATGAGTGCTAAATTCAGACACATACACAAAAGAGGAAAATACATAGATTTAAATGAAAATAATCCATAACACTAAAAAAACAAACCATAAAAGCACTCCATGTATGACTTTTGGAGAAATAATAGCTACAAAAATAAAATCTTTACGTTTTGAAAACACTTACAGTAGGGGCATTACTTAAAAGAGAGATTTTCATGGCCTCCCAAGGCTGCATGTTGATTTAACTAAAGGTATCTTCTTCTTACCGTATGCGCAATGTGCCTCAGGTGGCATGTGACCAGGATTCATCACCGAATTTGGTCCACGTAGGCCGGGTACTGATGGGGAGTGTGATGTGAATGCTGATCCATGCCCCCCATTAAAGGTATTACCACATCTAGTCAATTAACTCGCGCAATAAGCAGAAAAGCCTATAGAGGGCACAAGTCCTCTTTTTTTCTTCCTGCATGACAAGAGCTTTCTGCCCTAAGCCACAGCACCATCAAAAATGAAAGCAACAGGCGAAGAATGGAAATGTCAGGAGTCAAGTGAGGTGCTGAGCAACCTCAGTGCTTACCAAGTTCAACAAGTGTTCGGGGCACTTAGCACTATGCAGAGCTATCAGCACATTGCAAAATCAAGCTCTTCATGGTTAGAACTTCTCATCAGAATTTATTCATCCAAAAATCATGACGTGTGTGTGTGTGTGTGTGTGTGTGTGTGAGTAAGTCTTTCACATACACACACTACATTAAAAAAATTAAAGTTGCAAAGTCAAGCACTCATATGTTAGGAAATGCCAAAATTAATATTGCCCATGCAACCTTAACTTATCCCCCTTGTGCATATAATTATGATACAGTCTTTAACTGCATGATCATATACTGGCTTTGTAGAAGTCCTACCTATTCCTTTAGGTGAGCCTTCTTCTAATTAGCTTCCTCCAGCTTAAATCTGACCTATTTGCAGCCTTTTTGGCTGATTGGGCCCACATAGCCTAATTCTGCCCTCTCGGGGCCAGTGTGGGGAGTATGCCCCATCACAAGATCCAGTTTAGATCTGGGTCCCATTGTGCTACAACACAAATATGTAGTAAAAGTCCCTGTCCTGAAGAGCTTACAGTATAAATAGAAAAGACAATAGGAGAAAGTAATTTTTATTATTCTAATTTTACAGATGGGCCCAAGGAGTTTCATGGAAAATAGGTCTTGTCAAACAAACTCTATATCATTCTTTGAGATCAAAAGTTTAATAAAAATTGAATGTTTTTATTTAATAACTTCTGTAAGGTGCTTTACGTAGTACCATTTGATGATCTGATTAACAAATTATCACTCTACCAAATCAATGTGGATGCAAAAAATTGGGTGTATAATTGACTTGCAGGTATGCAGGAAATTAATCCAACTGTTGAATCTACTGCATTTTCTTCTATGAACACTGGCCATAGAGTGTGCACTAGGTGATTTACCTTTCTGCAAAAACTAATACATTGGGATAAAATAGTCTCACATCAAAAACTTTACTAAGGGCACTCCTCTGCTTACAGGAAGGTCTTTGAATGGGTAATTTATCATTGCCTTCCAGCGGAGCAGGGGAAGATCTTAAGTTTGCAATAATTAAGAAACAAGTAATTCAGCATTAAAAGCAAAAGTCACTTTAAGTCCTCTGATTTCTAGGTACTATAGGATGTGGCATTATTGTGTTAATGGCATGGAACAGCTGTTCCTTACTGGAAAACATAACATGTTTCACCCTTTGATATACATTGCTTTGTCTTTTTCCCCTGCTACAACATTAAAGAGAGATTGCATGAGGACTATATTCAACACAGTGATGTGTCTCAGCAGCTTTATGGAAACTGGGAACACATTCCTTTTATCAGTACAGTATGAATACACAATTTGCAATATTATTTGTATGCATTCATTAAGGCAAGTAAAAGTGGCTACATACTGCTAAGCATGACATTTCAATGGGTTTTGGGTCTTTTATATGACTGAAAATTAGCTGAAAATATTCTGCTGCTCAAATCAGGCCCATGGTACCGAACACATTACCCTGGAGAGTCTTGAGTCATCATGTCACCAGAGACTGTTCCAGCAAATATATTTTCATTCTTTTCTAAATTCCAAGTAGCTGCTATCCATACTGAATCTGTGAGACTAGAATTTTCTAAGTATCTCCCAAGGGGCTAGCAATTAAAATGTTACCACTCAGTTCCAAAAAAACAAAAATTATCTGTTATTGGGCTGCTCCTACTGTAAGTTTGCTATGAAATGATAAAGGATTGAATGGTTTCAGTCTAGTACTTGGTGGACATTTATCCACATTGCAAAAGTACTACAATGATTTGGCAATCTTTACTCTGAAGAGCTCCAGGGCTGGGATAGCATGTCAGAAATGACTGATGTAATGGCATTAAAGGGCCAAATCCAGTGGTAGATGTGTTAGGCCGAGGAGACGGTTTAGAGAGCAGTAGTGCACCCACTCAATAGCGGCATGTTTCTCACCCAGGAAGGCAGCCCTTGGCTATTATGCCCATCAATGAGTGCAGCCTAACTCCACAGGGGTGTAATGTGCTGGACAGACAAAATAACCAAACCCGCATTCAGTTAGTATGTGTGCTGTGTTGTGCCGTATGATAGCATCCACTGCACATGATGCTCCTTTCTGAAGTGGCATTTAACAATGTCCCCCCACAAATAGACTTGACCCAACCTTCCCTGAGCCAGCAGGATAACTCTAGGTCCAGATGCACAGCCACCAGTAGCCACTGTTCTTAAGGGTAGGATTTCACCCAATGTCTGTAAAGCACTTTGAAGATGAAAAGTCCTATGTCAGTATTAGAGAGACAAGATGAACGAGATAATATCTTTTATTGGACCAACTTCTGTTGATGAGAGAGACAAGCTTTTGGGTCCCATAAAACATATTACCTCACCCACCTTGTCTCTCTAATATCCTGGGACCGACATAGTTACAACTACACTGCATATGTAAGAATTAGGCATTATTGTTGGCAGAACCTTATGGGGAAGCTTGTCCACAGTAACTGCCAGCTGGCTAGCCATGAACCAGCATTTAGTCCTTTACTCTTAGAATCACTGAGACACAGTCACCAAATGTATCCACATTTGCAAAAGTAGTAATCATTTTAACAACAATGTCTTACAATGACTAAGTGACTAGTGTGTCGCTGTCATTAAGTGGCTGGCAGCGTTTCCGTAATAAACACTGTTATCAGGCATTTTTAACTCAGCTGTAAAATTTTGCTCCAGGCTGATAGTTGGCAAACAAGACCCAGGAAATGACAATACTTTTTTTAAGCATATTATCCTATTTGGGTAATGTAATGTACAGACACGTAACTCAAGAGAGGTTTATAAGTGTGCGCTTCTTGATTTCTCTAAAACTCATTGACTTCATTAGCTCTTTTCAACTGTCACCATGGTGCAGGGAGGGAGATGGGCACTGGAGTAGCTGGATCCTAAACAAATGTTGAAGCTCTTACTTAGGCAAATTCCTACTAACTTCAAATAACATGAATAGTTCAAACAACACTGCTGGGGAGTCAGAGGCACTTTCAGGGTCAGCGCAGAGGCACAAGGACTCTCTATAGATGGTCCTCCTGCCCTCCAAAACTTCTCAGGAACCCACTCATGTGACGCTGAACTCTTGCTTCACAGAGTTCTTCCATAATCCACCCCCTTGCGCCTCCTCCTAGTTTTTCCTTTGTTTCTTGGGCCTTGATTGAGACAGCTCTTCACACAATTAAAGGAAAATTGCACCTATTGCTGTCTCAGCCAAGGAAACATCTGATCCTAATTAACAATAAGCATATGCTCTTGGATATAGCATCATAATCTCATACTGGCTACAGAGTTTGAACCTGTTTTACCACTGCTTGGACAGTCAGGATCCACAAAGTTTTCTGTGATATCTACTGCACCTCACAAAGCTTCAATGAAATGTGTGGCACATGCCATCCATAGGACCTTCTGAGTGGTATTTTCTAGACCTGCACTGAACATCTTTGGACAACTAAGTGGTTAAATCCGGGGGAGGAGGGGCTGGGGTGGGGATTTAGCAGTAAACAAATACTAACCACATTTTGTGTTTCAGAGTAGCAGCCGTGTTAGTCTGTATCCGCAAAAATAACAGGAGTACTTGTGGCACCTTAGAGACTAACAAATTTATTAGAGCATAAGCTTTCGTGGGCTACAACCCACATCCGAAGAAGTGGGTTGTAGCCCACGAAAGCTTATGCTCTAATAAATTTGTTAGTCTCTAAGGTGCCACAAGTACTCCTGTTATTTTTGCACATTTTGTGTAGCTATGTTAAACTATTCAGGATTCATAGTTAGAGATATTAGTTTCACTAATTTCATTATTAAAAATCTGTTACAGCTAAGGTCTTCGTAAATGCTGAATCTCATTTCCAAATTCCCTGCGGGAGAAACAGCCACAACAATAAAATTAGGAATCTGGAACTGGAGATAAAACTAGAAAAACTAAGGCCTTCACTGTACTGGGAAAACGCAGTGTTAGAAAACATTGTAACTCATACATTTTAAGTAACAATGGTCAAACTTGTTTTGTCGTTAGGGCAGGCAAGGACAGTGGCATATAACCAGCTAGCACATTATTAAACACAACTGTCCTTTTCCACACTGAAAGCAAAATCATGCTTATCACTGTTAAGTAACACATTTTCTAATCCAATGAATTTTCCCAGTATAGACAAGGCTTAAGAGCATGAATGAGAACATTTGGGGTTTTTTATATATTTATTTATTTTAAACTTCCAATACTGGGGACTCAATGACACAGGGAGTACAGATGGTTTGCGCTTTGGCCATATTTACATAGCAGAATTGGAGGGACACTAGTGTGATCAAGATTTTGTGGTAACAATGCTGGAAGCCACCAGAGTTAGTTAAATCTGATTGTCACGGTGGATAACACATCAGAAGCTGCCAGAGCCTTGTCTACATAAGGGCTCCCTCCAGTTCTGCTATAGAACTGATGTGGTGTGAGGGTTTTTTCTTTTGTTTTGTTTTGTTGTTGGGGGGAGACCTGGGCAATTCCCTCATGTAGCTAAGGATATTCTTTCCGAGAGTGGGCACTGCCATATATTTAATTATTTACACAAATGGTGCTACTGGACAGTACCTCTACAAGAAAAGTATTACATAATGTCAGTGTTCAGAATACTCAGAAGTGGAGCTGGCTGGAGGACAATTCCATTTTGTGACAACTTTTGAAATTTGATTTTGTTCCACCTTTGAATGAAAACAAAACCTTTAGAACGTTTTCACAAAATGGAATTTTGTCAAAACATCCTTTTTTCCGATCAGAAAGGTCAAGTTTTCGATTCAGGTCTCTCTCAGAAACCTTCCTGTCCAAAACTCTGTTGAAATCATTTTGACTTTGACTAAACAACCTATGATGATGAACATACATTTCTGGCAAAAATGGTCAGATCAGCTCTACTCAGTTCACTGCTCAGTACTAGTGAGTGATTTGTTTGCTACTTCAGGGTACTTAGTTTCTAGTCGATTGTTTAGCAATATAACTTTTGTTTGTTTTGTTTTATAGTAAGGCTAGGAGAATAATTTGTTCTATATTATGTACTCGAAATGCCTGTGAAATCCAAGCAGTGACTTATTTTCATAGAGTTACGTTCTTTAAAAAGAGTTTAAAGCAACCAGTCAGATCAAATATATATGGGTTCCACCATCTGTACTCCAGCAGGAATCTACATTTATGAGCTAGCTGTTTATCTTCATTACAATCAAATGTGTTTATTGTTAAAGTTTTACAAAGCAACCCAGTAGCAGGGTGAAAGATGAAGAGATTACTGAATAATAGATAAGTATATTTTTAGTCAGCTCAGGGGTGTGTGTATGTGTGTGAGAGAAAAATAAATAAATAAATACATACATACATACACTATGAGCCTATAGGAGAGCTCATATTTTTGAAACTTGTTAAGGCACAGGCTAAATTCCAACAAGAGCAAACCAATACCTGTGTTCTGAGATCAGTACAGGATTATTAATGATAAGTTTTCCAATCATTCTGCTTCTAGAAGTGGGAGGGAGCATTCCTTGCCTTCTTTTTCTTAATGTCTTCATAAGTTTAGCAAGCTGATTCTTAAATATTAAACATACAAGACTTAAACTAACTCCACAGCTCACAACTTCCAGTCAGGAGGTTCCCTACTTTTCCTACCAATCCGTCAAATTCAGGGACAACACAGAGTGGAAAATACATGTGCAAGTGCAAGTGAAGAGAACCACAAGGTCCTCTGAGACTATCACCATTCTGTTTCTTACGCTTGGCAAAGACACTGCAGCCTTTAACTGAGCTAGAATCCTTGTTAACCTGCCCTTGGTTTGATGAGAGGGTGATTTTTTCCATTGTAAGAGCCTGCCCACCCCTGTTGTCTTTTCCTTTACTGCAGAGCACAGAGCAGTGGAATCTTTGAGCTCTCTGTGGATTGCTGAGGGAGAAGTAGATGGGTAACAACAGTGTTAGTTTCAGAGACAATATAGTGTGAAACGTTATCCACCACAGGAAGGTGTTCATTTATAATGAAAAGTCACCTGGATTTTCAGACCTCCATTCATTAATAATCATCTCCAAAAGGAATTAGCAAAGAGAATTTATTCATGTGGAACCACTACAATTTACAAAGGAACATAGGAATTGCCATACTGGCCCAGACTTGTGTCCATTAAATCCATCTTCTCTCTGACAGTGGCCAGCAGCAGATACCTCAGAGGAAAGTTGAACCCCACAGCAGATATTTTGGGAGGGTGGGAGGAGAAGAGCGACTAACCCATGAAAGTCTCATCCTCTTTAACATTTAACTAAGAGGCTATACATGACATAGGACTAGAGACTCACTTAAAATATTTGAAAAATCTGGGAAAATTTGTCTCAATGATATTCAAGGAACATGATCCATAGAAAATGTCATATTTTAGACTTTGTCCTTTTTTATTAATTTTGTATTTTATATATACAGAAAAAATAAACTATAAATATAATTCTCATAATACATAAACTCACAATATATTAACCATTTTCTACTCAACTTTAGCTATACTTGAAATGTTTAATTATCATGTAATATGAATGGTTAAAAAATAAATCAGTTATTTGTATTACACAATTTACAAACAGACAAATTTGTTTATAAAAGTCTAACTAGTTAAAGAAAACTTATTAAGATAAGATAAAGAATAGATGCAAAAGACGGGGGGCGGGGGATAGAGATGGGGAAGAAAGGACATGGATACAGAGGAGGCAGAGGCAAGGGGGGACCCATGCATTTAATAGGATCATTCAGATACTTCCAGGAAAGCATCCTACATCTCACAGAATTTTTCTTGGGTTTGTCTATTACGGTACACAATTCTTTCCAGTGCTTTTTGACCCTAATCCAGCAAAGCACTTCAGCACATGCTTAACTTTAAGCACATGATTAGTCCCATTGACTTCATTTACTCACAGTTAAGCATGTGCTGAAGTGCTTGGCTGGATCAGGATTTTCATCTTTAAAAGCACTTCCCAAATTGTAAATATAGGTAAATAATATCATCCACATGTTACACCAAGGTAGATGATTGGAATGCAGGCTCTCCCCTCTCTAACTCACCTGCAGAGGGACACTGACAATTTGGCTGAAAAGCTTTGACCATTATGTACTAAAGACAAGTAGCATAGGCCACCCACGGGCACTGTGGAGCAGTGGTGGGCAACCTGTGCCCTGCGGGCCGCAGGCAGCCTGTCAGGGTTCACCATTCCTGGCCCATGGGAGCTGCGGGAAGTGGCGCAGGCGGCGGGGACGTGCAGGCCGCTGCTTCCCAGGAATGGTGAACCGCAGCCACTTGGAGCTGCGAGCGGCAGTGCCTGCGGATGGTCAATGTAAACAAACTGTCTCGCGGCCCGCCAGTGGATTATCCTGATGGGCCGCGTGTGGCTCACGGGCCGCAGGTTGCCCACCACTGCTGTAGAGTGTTTAAAAACACACATTAAAAGTGTGCAGAGTCCAAGAAGCTCCTACCAGTTGCATGGCTTGGGAAGAACATGCTGGAAAAACAAGTTAATGGGTTTCATTCTTTGGCTTAAATCATTCCCTCCCATAGAAAACTTCACAGCAACAGGTTCTGAAGGAGGAAAACTTCCTGAACATCCTCTCACAGATGGTAGCCCCTGCCATGAGTGAGAGGGAGTCTTTCTTATGGTAGCTGGCTGTGAGCTCCCTGGCAACACCAGTCTTCAGCCACTCAAGAACTCTCCACTGGGCTGTGTCAGCCCTAACCTCACCTTGCAGGTCAACACTAAATCATTCCCCAGTGATCTTCAGTCCCAACACTAGCTACTCACAGAATTTCCAGATCCTCTGCACTCAAAGTGCTGTGTACCCCAACTTACCAGATTTATCTTAAACCACTGTTCCTGTAAAGCACACAGCACTTGTGGGCATTTCTAATAAAACAAAAGTAGGTTTATTTAAGAAAAAATAAAGATTTAACTAGAAACAAGAGAGAGTGGTGGAAACAAGTGGTTACAATACAGAACAAAATATAAAATACAGTCCTGGGTCTACACTTATTAATAATTACCTTTCCTATACAGAGTAGATTTTCCCCCAAAAGGTCAGTATTTAGCAGAGCTGGCTGGTTTCAAACAAACCAGGATCCATGCATTCATGAATGCTCCCTTGCAAAGTCTCCCTCTCTTCACTCTGTTATACTGAAAATAGTCTTTTGTTTCTAATCAGAGATAGGCCAAACCCTGGTCTTGTTGTAAAGTGGTTTAGACTGTCATCGCCTCTGATGGTTTCCCATTCAAACTCTTAGGCTATATCTACACTACACCCACAGCAGCACAGCTGTACCGCTGTAAGGTCTCCGTGACTGGAGAGAGGTCTCCCCTTGGCATAATTAAACCTTCCCCAACAAGCGACAGTAGCTTTATCGGTGGGAGAACATCTCCCGCCAACATAGCACTGTCCACACTGGCACTTTTGTTGGTGAAACTTATGTTGGCCACACCCCTGACCAACAAAAGTTTTACTGACAAAAGTGCTAGTGTAGACATAGCCTTAGAATTGCACAAAGCTGAACAATTGAGCCTTGCATTGCATCGCCAGCTGGATAGGGTGGGGTGACAACTCCCCCTTGCCCAAGTGGGCCATTACCAAAGACATCCTGGTGACTAATCTTTACTTTTCACTCCAAGTCCATAAAGCATATTTTAAATATTAATACATTATTCCTTAACTATTACCCATCCATACATCTTGAAATGATTATGAATCTTGACAACTTACAAGCTTTCTGTAGATACCTTACACATTACTCTTTATGGATACATATCCTGCAAGACATATGTTTGGTGTAATGAGTTTGTCAGGTCTGAGGTGAGAGTTGTTTGCAAAGAACAGGGGACCACTGCACTGGGCTCTGGCACCTCCCAATGCCCAGTTCCCAGTGGAGCTGAAATAGCAAGAACTTTCCTTGATGCAGATGCTCCTGGGGTTGGTTCAGCAGAAAAATGAATAAAATAAAATAAATAAATAAAGTAGCACTTAGGGATGTTTTCCAGGAAAAATCTCTACTAGCCAGTGGAGTTAACCCACACCCAGTTTCCCTGTTGCCCCCTTCTCACTCCGTTTCCTGCCTTTTCCCCCAACATGGTCTTTAGGACCACAGAACACGCTTGGCACAGTTGGGGAGTGGTGGGGAGCGGGGAGGGATGGTGCCACTAAAGTAGGTCATCTCCCCTCTGCATGGAAGGTGGGAAGATCTGTAAACAGAGGATCTGCTGTTTGCTTGGATTTGAGGACACATTCTGAGCCTCCAGGTTGGTATTCTTACACCTGGTGGATAACTCTCCCACAAAACCACACAAGCCTGGTGTTATCCCCTCAAAACACCAAACACTAGAACCTTTGCACTCTTCAGCAACAAGGAGTAGATGAATCTTCGTCATCTCACCTTCCCCCAGCCCTGAAGCTTGATGAGCCAGGATCCCTACTGGCAGCTTGCTCTGCATCCCTAGTGCATCTCAGAGGAAAGGAAAAAAGGGCTTGGGATGCTCTGTAATTTTCTCATTCAGTTTCAGTGAAAAGCCTTTGGAATACAGTCCGTCATCCTGAAAATATTCTCCCACTAGACAGGGAAGTGCATTCTAGTGGACTGAACACAGATCCAGGAGCCAGAAAGTCCCGACAACTGTTCCCTCATAACCTCTCTGTCTCAGTTTCAGTACACTGAGGATAATAATACACACTTAGCTACTTCTCGGAGGGAAGGTATGAAATAGTGCTTGTAAGGTACTTTGAAGGTAAGTGCTAAACGTTATTTTATTACTGCCCATGGCTCCTGTCTCCATGTCCCCTGCCCACCTCAAAAAAAAAAGAAAAGAAAAAGGTTGGTAGGAAGAAAGTAATCCCTTCTGGTTTGTGGTACGAGATGGCAAGGATGTGGGGCTAGCTGACCCCAGGAGTGGGTGGACTGTCTACAGTGAAAAAATCATCTTTTTCCCTGATTGTTTCCAGCAACTGTATAATTAACTTTAATTGTGGCCATCATTTTGGCAATGAGTTTCACCTCTTCAGACTAAGAATATTGTCTGAGTGAACACTACAATTTCCTGAAGAAGCTGCAAATCGGCAGTCTTGCCTAAAATCATATACAACCATCTATCCTTCAGCATGTAAGATGTATGAAAACAACGTACCAGGAGGCTTCCTTGATGTAGCGTCTACCTTATGGTAAGCCTTATGGTAGGACTTAATACACAACATTTAGGATGGACATATTTAGCTTGGTATGATTTGTCCAATAGAAGCTGGGATCATCTGTTCCCAGGATATAAATATAGAACCAAATCCTGCTCACCTTCATCACCTGGGTGGTTCCAATCCTGTCAAGAGAAAGTCAAGAGAGTTTGGCCTTCATGATAGGTTAAGGCAGTGGTTCCCAAACTTGTTCTGCCCCTTGTGCAGGGAAAGCCCCTGGCAGGCCGGGCCGGTTTGTTTACCTGCCGCATCCGCAGGTTCGGCTGATCGCAGCTCCCAGTGGCCGCGGTTCGCTGCTCCAGGCCAATGGGAGCTGCTGGAAGCGGCGCGGGCCGAGGGACGTACTGGCCGCCACTTCCAGCAGCTCCCATTGGCCTGGAACAGCGAACCACGGCCACTGGGAGCCGCGATTGGCTGAATCTGCGGACACGGCAGGTAAACAAACCGGCCCCAGGCCGCCAGGGGATTTCCCTGCACAAGCAGCGGAACAAGTTTGGGAACCACTGGGTTAAGGAATAAATCAGCAAACATTTTTAGATATTAAATAGAATGTGTATTGTTGGAACTCTAGAGAATGTAAAATGTATTGCAGGATAGAAACCAAGCAAAGTAGTTAGGTCTCCAGTTCTTGCATATCATTGTCAAAATGTGCAAAATGCAGCCTGTAAGCTCATCTTCTTTGCCAGTCTATTTGATCATGAAACTCCTCTCTTTGAATCCTTCCTCTGGCTCTGCCTCTGCTGTCACCCCACATTTAAGTTTGTCAGCACCTTCAAAGCCCTAGCATGACTCTTCCCCTACCTCATAAAGCTTCACGTTGCTCCCGTCCTCTCCACTCTGCCAGCACTCCTGGCTTGTCTCTCCAAAGTCAACTTCTGTGCTTTCTTCCACACGATTCCCTGGGGATGATCTGATTTCCATGAGGCTATCTGCCACTTCCCTACTCTATCCCTATTCTATCCATGTTTAAGCCCCTTTTAAAAAGACCCATTTCTGCCAGTGAATCAACTTGACCTGTATATCAATTCTATATGACCTGTCTATTGTTCCCATTCACTTTTCCTTTCCCGTGACCCCCATTTATTTGTCTCTCAGCTTGTCTGTCCTTACAGTCTGACCTCCTTGGAATGAGAAATATCTTTCTTCAGGGTTAGGAAAGCAGCTAGCACACAGGGGGTGCTATTGTAAATAATTAATACCTAATGATTACAAGAATAAAATTTGGTGAGCCTTTAATCTGCAGTAGGACATTCTTAATAGACAGTAGGAGACAGGAAACTAAAATAAGTGTAAGGCATCCACTCAGACTCAAGTCACCTATAATTCATTTGCCATGTAATTTGCTTAAACAATGTTTAAAAATACTAGACATTCATTGTATGTGACTCAAAGGTCATTGACTACAATAGGCTAAATTGCTCCTTTAAGAACAGTCTTGTGCAAAGGATCATGTGTAAACTACACTGCCCGGGGTGGGGGGGGGGGAAGGGCACTGTGCCTTGGGGACACTCCTCTGAAGCAGGGCTTGTGACACACTCCTGAACAGCTGATTCCATCCACTAAAGGGAGGTAATGCACATGTACAGTAATAAGCACATTACACTATTCATGATTGTCTGTGGCCACTGACCAGATTCACTGCCGTGAAAATGGATGACTTTGGAGAAAAAAAATGTAAGATTCATCTCCTGGCAATAGCTTTCCTGCAGTAATAATTCTAAACAGCGGTGGAGAATCACTGTACCTGAACATGACAACTCCACTAATAAAATCTATGCACACTATCAGAATAAAATTAGCAAAAGAAGGAGTATTACAGTTTTTCAGATGTTTGTGTAATTTTGTGGCTGCTCATGTACCATGGGGATGGGCCCATTATAAGTAGGATTTTGGTTTCTCATTTTAGAAAGATAAATAGGAGTAATATCTGACAAACTTCAAGAGTAGATCAGACAGCCATTCATTCTCGTGATAATTCCAAAATGTCAGTATTACAGGGCAGGGAATGAGTCCAGCAGTACATACTGCAAAGCTCCTAGCACACTGTAGTCACAATGGATAAATAATAATCATAAAACTGCCTTGAATGTAGATAACACCACAGCTTGATATTTAAATTTATGAAGTGCCATTTCCTACTATGTAACTATTTGGAGCCTCTGACGACAAGGCCCAATCATCAAGCTTTGGTCTTGTGATTAGGATGTGGCAGTGGCAAAAAAAACTTTTATTTCTTGCCTTCAAAATACCCTGCAGCTGTGCTCACTAGCTATGTAAGGACAGTTCAGTAAAATAAAGGGAATGACAGATTACACTTGGAAATGAAATACAAAGAGAAATTATTTTCTAGTCATTAATAGGAGCAGTTAGGTAATTTATGTATGGTTAACATTAGTTCCTTTCTATTAATATAATATAGACAGTGTGATACCTTATTACCCCTATAGTCTTCATATTGTACATTATTTATTGTACATCTCAGAATTGTCCATTTTTTCCTGAAGAGCAATGTGAGTTACAAACAGTCTACACATGTAATGATTATTCTCCTATTAGATCAACTTTTAAGCAGATCTTTAACAGGCAGCTACACTCAATAGGTCCCTGGACGACTCTGCAAAGCAGTGAGGGATGAGACCAGTAACCGCTCTATGTAGGTTTTACATTTTTTTAACTGATAAGATTTTAAGGGGTTTTGAGGGCCTTTACTGCCTCGCAGAGTACTTGTCCCCAAAGCAAAGTAAGCTCAGTCCCTTTACAAAGGAACTCCAAGGGGCTACTGGCAGTTATAACCCAGGGTGAGAAGCAGGGAGCAGCAGCTGAGTGGCTGCCATTGTGAGGGAAGGGGAGCAGCACCAGGACTGGTAGATTCTAGGACAGGATTAAACACCCTTCCCCTCCTCCAAAATCTTTTGTATCAATGGACGACGGCTCCTCAGAGACAAGAGGAACAGGACTTTCCCCCCTTTCCCGCAAAGGTCTTCCTCACCCAAATGATCCTGCCATTACGTGCAGAGCAGAGCACTGCGGATAAGGGGAGAGCAGCAGCCAAAGCCGAAACGTGAACTCTTTCCTCCACTCCATCAGCCAGGGCTTGGGTTCAGCCAGTACAGTGAACCAGCACGTCTGTCATGCTGCCTTCTTCGTCTGCAGAATCAGAGCGGTCATTCAAAATAATAATAGTAAAAAAAAAAGTCTCTAGTTCTGAGGTAAAGTTTCAAAAGCACCTAAGTCCCATTTTCAGAAGAGACTTTGTCACTTAACCTTGGCTTCTACATGTTATTGAAAGTCAATAAGACTTGTCTACACTAGGCTTTTATGTCGAATTTAGCGCCGTTACATCGAATTAACCCTGCACCCGTCCACACCACGAAGCTATTTAGTTCAACATAGAGCTCTCTTAAATTCGACTTCTGTACTCCTCCAAAACGAGAGGAGTAGCGCTAAATTCGAAATGGCCATATCGAATTAGGCTAGGTGTGGATGGAAATCGACGGTAATAGCTCCGGGAGCTATCCCACAGTGCACCACTCTGTTGACGCTCTGGACAGCAGTCCGAGCTCGGATGCTCTGATCAGCCACACAGGAAAAGCCCCGGGAAAATTTGAATTCCTTTTCCTGTCTGAGCAGTTTGAATCTCATTCCCTGTTTGGACAGCGTGGCGAGCTCAGCAGCACTGGCAACGATGCAGAGCTCTCCAGCAGAGATGGCCGTGCAATCTAATAGAAGGAGGGCCCCAGCATGGACTGATCGGGAAGTCTTGGATCTCATCGCTGTGTGGGGCGATGAGTCCGTGCTTTCAGAGCTGCGCTCCAAAAGACGGAATGCAAAGATCTACGAGAAGATCTCTAAAGCCATGGCAGAGAGAGGATACAGCCGGGATGCAACGCAGTGCCGCGTGAAAATCAAGGAGCTGAGACAAGGCTACCAAAAAACCAAAGAGGCAAACGGACGCTCCGGATCCCATCCCCACACATCCCGTTTCTACGAGGCACTGCATTCCATCCTAGGTGCGGCCGCCACCACTACCCCACCACTGACCGTGGACTCTGAGGATGGGATATTGTCCGCGGCAGGTTCCTCGTCGGACATGTTAGCGGACGGGGAAGATGAAGAAGGAGATGAGGAGGACGAGGCAGTCGACAGCGCTGGCACCGCTGATTTCCCCGACAGCCAGGAGCTCTTCATCACCCTTACCGAGATCCCCTACCAACCGTCCCCATCCCTTACCCCGGAGACAGAATCAGGGGAAGGATCAAGCAGTGAGTGCTTTAAATATCTAAACATTTATTTTTACAAGAACTGGAATATTTATAATATTAACAATGGCTGTTTATTAAAGTGCTTAAACATGTAAACAATTATCTGCAAAAAAACTGGAATATTTACAATAGTAACAAAGGGTTTTTCATGATTTGTCTGCCTTAGGCTCTTCACAATTTAGTCCCAAGTATTTAAAATTTTTTTTACAATGTCCGGTAAGTCATGATTATGCTGCCCAAGACGCTCCACTCTTTAGTCCCAGTGCACCTACGCGAAAATCCGGTCAATATGGCCGGGGATGGAGGCGAAATCCTCATAGGAGAACTCCTCGTAGGTCTCATGAAGGTACATTTCCAGCCTGTTCATCAGGTTCCTGGGTAGGGCGATCTTAGTGGGCCCTCCGTGGTAGGACACGTTACCGCGCCACGACACCATCAGATACTCTGGTATCATCGCCCTGCAGAGCATAGCGGCAAACGGCCCTGGTTTCTGAAGGCTTTCTCGAAACATCCTTTCCCTCTGGGACTCCGAGATCCTCAGCAGGGTGATGTCGCTCATTACGCCCTGCTTTGAATTAGGGAGGGGAATGTTAGTATTGGGACTGCTTTACAGCCACGCGGTGGAGGGAGAGGGGCAGCATACAGGGATCTTTCCCTGGAACAGCCGCGAGGGGGTGGGACAGGGGCATAGTTCATGCTGTCCTGATTGCTGGCAGCAGAGACTGGCATTGCTTTCAATGTGAAAGGAGGCCAGTGCTACTAGTACAGTTTTAAGCAGCCAGAAGTCTACGGCTTACCATGATTGCACGCTACAGAAGTTCAGGTGTCCTGCCACGCTTCTCAGATAACTGCAAGACCACTGCAGGACCCCAGGCACTGAAGGCGATGGCCGAAAATTCGACCTTGTCCTGAGTGCGCATGTGAGAGGTGCAGTGCATGGTCTTGTTCACAGAGAAAGACTAGGTTCTTTGTACACAACTTCATTTATCTGTCTCAGGAATTCACTCCATTTTTCCCATTCACACAGACACATCTGCGACTGTCTCCCAACCCAGCCTGTCAGCACACTCCCAGAGGCTAGCGCAGATTAGGAGGAGGAAGAAGAAGACGCGGGAGGACATGTTCTCAGAACTAATGAGCTGTTCCCGAGCCCAGGCAGCCCAGCAGACACAGTGGAGGGAGAACTTGTCCCAAATGCACCGAGCAGTCATGGAACGGGAGGAGAGGTGGCGTCAGGAGGACCAGCAGGCTACTGAAAAGCTGCTTGGACTTCTGAGGGAGCAAACGGACACGCTCCGGCGCCTTGTGGATGTTCTGCAAGACTGGAGGCAGGAGGACAGAGCCCCGCTGCAGTCTATCTCTAACCGCCCTCCCCCGCCACCAAGTCCCACACCCCCCTCACCCAAAGTACAAAGAAGGAGGGGCGGCAAGGGCCGTTAAAACTTTCAGTCAACCCCTGCAGACTGCTCTAGCACTAGAAGGCTCTCATTCCCCAAAATTTTAAAAGTCCTTTCCTACACACCTCACAGAAGCCCCCGTGCAAGTTTCAACCCCCACGTTTCATGTCTGGTTCATAATAAAATATTCGTTTCTGTTAATTACTGTTTCCATGATTTTATATTGGAGGAGAGTCTGTCTGAACGAGGGGAAGGGGCATGGTAATTGGACAGGACAGTCACCTTTACCAGGGTACAGAGGCGGGGTCAGGTCCAGGATCAGGACACATACCCAGTGCAGTGACTAGTGACCCTGTTCAATCTGGGAGGTGGTTTTCATGTTCTGTGGGGGGGGGGGGTTGCTCTGTGACTTTGTGGCGGGGGAGGGCAGTTACAGATCTAATGCATCACAGAGCCCCGCAGCAGGGGAGCTGTAACCCTCTTCCCCCTGCCAGACAGTCACATAGCCGACACATACACGCTGTCCCGCCCAGGAGGGCTGGCAGGCTCTGTTGAAACAACCAGTCCACCACTGCGGAACCCGTCATTCCTGGAGTTTAGAAGCATCATTTGCATCACAACAGTAAACCCGCACCCCGCCACAGTCTGCGTCCCAGGTTTAAAACATTCCCGCGAAAACAGTAATAAAGACAACGGTGTTCATTAACAAAACAGAACAGATTTTATTTTTTGGGAAGGGGGTGAAGGGGGTATGTAACTGGAGAGGATAGTCAACGGTAACTGGGTAAAGAAACGGTGGCAAGTTCAGGTTCTGAGTCCACAAACTTAAAATTCACTGGTGACCCTGCTCAGTCTGGAAACTGTCTTTCAAAGCCTCCCGGATGCACAGTGCGTCCCGCTGGGCTCTTCTAATCTCCCGGCTGTCTGGCTGGGAGTAATCAGCAGCCAGGCGATTTGCCTCAACCTCCCACCCCACCATAAAGGTCTCCCCCTTGATCTCACAGAGATTGTGGAGCACACAGCAAGCTGCAATAACAATGGGGATATTGGTTTCGCTGAGATCACAGCGAGTCAGTAAGCTTCTCCATCTCCCCTTGAGACGGCCAAAAGCACACTCCACCACCATTCTGCACTTGCTGAGCCGGTAGTTGAACAGTTCTTTTTCTGTGTCCAGGGCGCCAGTATAGGGCTTCATGAGCCAGGGCATTAGCGGGTATGCTGGGTCCCCGAGGATCACTGTAGGCATCTCCACATCCCCAAGAGTTATTTTGTGGTCCGGGAAGTAAATACCTTCCTGCAGCCTTCTAAACAGACCAGAGTTCCTGAACACGCGAGCGTCATGAACCTTGCCCGGCCATCCAATGTTGATGTTAGTAAAACGTCCCTTATGGTCCACCAGTGCTTGCAGCACCATTGAAAAGTAGCCCTTTCGGTTGATGTACTGGCTGGCCTGGTGGTCCGGTCCCAGGATAGGGATGTGAGTCCCATCTATAGCCCCACCGCAGTTTGGGAATCCCATCGCGGCGAAGCCATCTATGATGGCCTGCGCGTTTCCCAGGGTCACTACCTTTGACAGCAGTACCTTCACGATTGCCTTGGCTACTTGCATGACAACAACCCCCACGGTAGACTTGCCCACGCCAAACTGGTTCGCGACTGACCGGTAGCTGTCCGGCGTTGCAAGCTTCCAGAGGGCTATGGCCACTCGCTTCTGGACAGTCAGGGCTGCTCGCATCCGGGTGTCCTTGCGCTTCAGGGCAGGGGACAGCAACTCACAAAGTTCGAGGAAAGTCCCCTTCCGCATGCGAAAGTTTCGCAGCCACTGGGATTCATCCCAGACCTGAAGCACTATGCGGTCCCACCAGTCCGTGCTTGTTTCACGGGCCCAGAATCGCCGTTCCACAGTATCCACAAGACCCATTGCCACCGTGATGTCCTCGGCACTGGGTGTCGTGGTTTCAGACAGGCGTGTGCTACTCTCGGAGTTCAGGTCCTGACCCCGGTGCCGTAGCCTCCTCGCCTGATTTCTCTCTATCTGCCTCAGTGAAAGGTCGATGATGAGCTGCGATGCGTTGACAACGGCCACAACTGCAGCGATGGTCACAGCGGGATCCATGCTCGCAGTGCTGTGGCGTCCGCGCTGTCACTGACCAGAAAAGTGCGCGAACTGATTTCCCGCCGGCGCTTTCAGGGAGGGAGGGAGGGCGGGAGTGACGGTTGGATGACGACAGTTACCCAAAAGCACCCTCGACACATTTTTTTACCCAGAAGGCAATGGCGGCTCGACCCAGAATTCCAATGGGCAGCGGGGACTGCGGGAACTGTGGGATAGCTGCCCACAGTGCACCGCTTCCAATGTCGACGCTTGCCCCGTTAGTGTGGACTGACAAAGTCGAATTACTGTCCTTAGTGTGGACACACACGTTCGACTTTGTAATATCGATTCCACATATTCGATTTAACTAAAATCGAACTACTCTCGTAGTGTAGACATACCCTTAGGCTAGGTCTACACTACCCGCCTGAATCGGCGGGTAGAAATCGACCTCTCGGGGATCGAATTATCGCGTCTCGTCGGGACGCGACAATCGATCCCCGAATCGATGCTCTTACTCCACCAGCGGAGGTGGGAGTAAGCGCCGTCGACGGGAAGCCGCAGAGGTCGATTTTGCTACCATCCTTACAGCGGGGTAAGTCGGCTGCGATACGTCGAATTCAGCTACGCTATTCGCGTAGCTGAATTTGCGTATCTTAAATCGACCCCCCCCCCCCCCGTAGTGAAGACATAGCCTAAGGCTCTTAAGTGACTTGAGCTATGTTTACACTAGCAGGCTTTGTCAGTCTAGCTATACCTAGCAGGCCTATATCTACCTATAGCTATACCATCAAAGTGCTCCCAGTGGGGACACAGCTATATCAACAAAACTGTGCTTCCACCAGTATAGCTTACTCCAGCTCCCCCAAGCAACATCAGCTACACCCGCAAAAGTACGGAACCTGAAACAACAGCTCTGAGAGGTATGATCTGCACCATTCATCTCAATGGGTGCTAACTAGGCCATGTCTATTTTAGGAAAAATACTCAGTAGAGCAGGTTGGGAATTTTCTGTTACAGTGATTTACCCATGGAAAATTCACTGTCTGCAAATTCAACATTCTCTGAAGGAAAATTTCAATTTTGGCAGAAAGTCGTTCCCAGCTCTGCAGCTCCCCCATTCCTCGACATCCTGCTCAGCTCCCTGCCTGAGAAACTGCCATGACTCCAGGCTACCTCTGAAACCTTGCTACATGGTCAAAACAACATTTCTGAATTCCCATTCTGCAGGAAAATCTGACCTTTCAAATTTTTGTTCCATTTCAGAAAAAAAAATTATTTTGTTTTGTTTAATTTCAGAATTCCAGGTTTCAAGTTATATTTTTACAACTAGGTAACTAGCACACAAGTTTTACCTTGATGTAGCTGGTTGAGGTGAATCCTTTTCCATGAAACAGAGGTGCCAGGCACACAACCATAGCTGCTCCATTCTGGTTTCTCCTTGCTTTGAAGAGTGCCAGGACCTTGTTCCTGGATCTGAACTCCTCCAAACTTTGGGAACATCTGGAACCAGATCAGAACTTTGTAGCTCAGCTTATGTCTGTCAGACAGACAAAGAAGAGGAAGAAGAAGAAAAAAAACCACACACACACAGGATGTGCTGTCCCAAGATAAATAAACTCTGCCACAGTGGAAAAGGAAGAAAAGTGAAAAAAGGGCAGGTCTGGAAAGCCAGGCAGTATACAGTACATTTTGGGGGTGGGATGGGTGTTCAGCTTCCCTCCTTTCCCCTTTCCTTTCCATTTTGAGCTGACTCTGGTTTAGGTTACTTCTCTTTATTCCAATAATTCCTATGATCCTTAACTCCTCATTCCAATGTTCTGCAGTTCTCCCTTCTTACCACTATTCAGTCCAGCCTATTTGCTGCTCTTCCCTTTCCAGTTCAGCTCAACTTGCTAGATAACACACTTTGTCAGGGATGCTTGCTTTACTCCTAAATCTTTTACTGTTCAAGGCTTATGCTCTTTAGAGTTCAAACCAGCTTTCACCTCTTCTCCGTCTGAACTAAAAACTACAGTGTTTTGAAAAAACAAATCTATTTTACCAACACTGTACCACTTCTAGGCTGTTAATAACTGTTGCAACGGACGGTGTTCTTTGGGGGAGATAATCCCCCTAGGCAATATGTAAAAGGCAAAAACACCATATAACTTCATTAAAGGGACAGTATTTGTTCTGCTGCAGTAAGACTGTCATGATATCTCTTAGATAACTGTAAAACAAGGGTTTCTGTCTCCAGTGCTCCATTTGACAGCTACAAGGACGAAGATATCACTCCTGGGAAGATTAATACTTCAGGCTATGTCTACACTACAGCTTATGTCAGCAGAAGTTATGTCGCTCAGTGATGTGAATAAACCACCCCGAGCGACATACGTTACACCAACATAAGAGCTGGTGTGGACAGCACTACGTCGGCGGGAGAGCTTCTGCCGCTGACAGAGGTGGTTTTATTATACTCACGGGAGAGCTCTCTCCCGTCGACATAGAGCATCTTCACCAGACATGCTGCAGCAGCGCAGCTACACCGGTGCAGCTGTGCCGCTGCAATTGTAGACATGCCCTTATTTAGGTTTACAACTAATGTTAGCCTGATGACTCTATCAGTTATTAGCTCACCTACAATAGTATTTTTTCTGCCACAATTTTCCTGTCGCTTTCTTCCAGGATTTTCCCACATCCAGGAATTGTTTTCGGGCTGGATAACAAATGTGTTTTGATCTTCAAAAGCTATAATTCTCTGTGCCTTTGTTTTAAAAAAAGATGTATTTTCTTTAGTATGTCTAGCTTAAAAAAAAATTATACAAGCCTTCAACCCACACTGGCGCTGAATTACAGCCAGAGTGGAAAGCTTCTTCAACTGCTTTTCCAATGTTGTTTTAAACTGGGAAGCACAAGGACAATGTTTTTCTTGGCATTGCTTGTTGCCTCTGAAATACACAGGCTGCCGTTCTTGATGTGTTCCTGTTTTCCTTATATTTTATTTTAACAGTGTGCATCCTCTGGGGTTGTGTGGCAAGCCCCTTTCCACAGACACACTCTGTCACCCTAGCTAAGGTATCATTTAGCAGTGGGAGCTCTCCACTGGCAAGGTTCTGGTGTCCATGTTTGTAAAGTGTTCGGCTAATTGAGGTCCAGAGTTTTTCATAGGCATAAGCAAGTACCACAGGCTTTGGAGCCAGATGTCCAATTTAGGGCTAGCCATAGAAGAGTATTAAAAATTGAGTTGTTTTGTTTCCAGAAGGAGGTTGCCGGTTTTGGAATTGATTAAATAACGTGAAAATATTTTTGAAAGAGAGGTCACTGAATTAGAAACCAGGTTTCAGGTGGCCTTTTCATACTTACTCATTCACTGTTAGCTGCTCACAAATATTCATATGGCCTAAGTTTTGTTCTTATGACATTTTGCTAAAACAGCAAATTTCAAAATCAGTTGGGGGCTGAAAGTTGAAGTAGTTTATAAAAATCAGATCATCCAATAAGAGGACAGAAACAATACCATGCGACTTACAGCCAATCACAAGCTCAAACAGAAATTGCATACAATCAAATGATCAAAAGCAGAGACGCCAACTCTCATGATTTTATCATACATCTCATGATACTTGGTATTTTTCTGGAAGCCTAAGGTCCTGGAATCATGTTATTTTGTGAGAATTTCAACTTTCATTTTAAAAAAGTAGGCTTCTAGCCATCGTGACTGCAGACAATCTTGGAAATGTGATTCGAGTGCACACCAAAGTCTCTGAAACCAGAGGACAAATAAAAAATACAAACCCTCAAAATGTTTTCATGCTTGTTAAAAAAAATTTCAATCTCATGATTTTGAAGGGCCTGACTCCTGATTTCTGAATGCTTGAGGTTCACAATACTATAAAGCATATTTGTAAAAGCTATTTATCGTCTATTTCAAACATCTGAAATTGGTTTGCAAACTCTTGCCAAACAGGAACAAAAGGGGATATATTCATCAAACAAACTGTTCACACAACATAGGTGAACCATCTCTACCTACAGATCCTTCCTGTGCTCCGTCAGTCAGTCAGGAGTGGGGTTGTGACCTTGCATAACTGCAGGTGGGCACAGTGAGGGAAGGTGTCCAAGAGCTCCTTTCTACTCATCTCCTAGGCAGACTCCAGGCCTTGAAGTCTATCTCAACAGGGACCACATCTGCATGGCAGTACTACAGCAGGCCAGTGCTTCACTGAGAACACATTAAAGGTTTCACCTCCAGTGGGCCTGACTGTGCGGTATATATGAAGGCCCAAGTCCTGGCTCTTTGGTGGCTGTAGATTTGGCCCTGTTGCAACAAAGGTTTTCTCCCAGGTTGCTCTATCATGGTGAACAAAAAACCATCCTCCCTGTCTGCCCTGTAATTTTAGCTTCATCTTTGACCCCCAATATTCAGGCCTCCTGCTGCTTCTTCGCACACAGCCTCTCCAAGATCCAATGCTTTGGGAGTTTTAAAAATACTTTCTAGGGGGGGAGTATCCTGCCCCCCACCCCAACTCCAGCATCAAAGTTTAGTATAGGCAGCTCTTCTCTTTTTCTCCCCTCTGCCCTATTTAAATTGGAATTAGGGTCATTGTGACTTGTAGAGAAGGAAGAAATAGATTGTGGCTTCTATGCTATGCTGCAGAAATTCAGAAAAGTTGGCCCACCTCTTGCACACGTTGTACACATGTTGCATTAAATTTAGCATACAGAAAGCTAACCTTCCGAACTGCTGGAGGTCTAATTCCATTGCTGTTTGTACACAAAATGAGAAGACTGTTGTTGGTGGGAGGAAAGAGGGGATTGAACTACATCCAGTTGATAACTCACTGCAGAAATAAAACCTAATGGCACAGCTACTCAATGGAGATGGAGACGTTTCAAATGGCCAGCTCTTCCTTTGGCAGGAGATGGTATTATGGATAAACAGCAGCAGGAAGTACCAAGCAAACAGCAAAAGAAATACATTTACAAAAATTTTTTCCAAGTTTGATCAGAATGTTTTCCAGTCCGCTCCTGCTAGTGAGAAGGCTGCAGGTAATTTCAGTTCCAAAGCAATATCCAATCACAGAAAAAACAACAGCAGCATCTAGTCCAAGAGATCTGGAAAATTCTCATGGCTGTTGTGTGGATCAGACACCACTTCAATATTTACACACTAAATTTGTTACCTAGGAACTGGTCCTCACTACTAGAAAAGCTGAAAAGGATGGGGATGAGTTGGGTAGAAAGGTCACATTATTCCACCTTTGTATCTCCCCAATTTTGGGTCCCCATCATAGTTGCTCTAACCTACATCCAGCTTCCTTTAGCCCAGGAGATCATAGCATATCAGAAAATCAGCCCCTGAAGATGTCTAAGGGGCCAGGTTACAATTGCTGTGAGAAGCATTGCTGAGTTTGGTAACCTTTTGTGCCTAGCTTGGCAATTGTGCCTAGAGTACAGTCTCATGTTCCAGATCTCATCCTTATTTTTAAAGGCACTCAGTGGCTCAGATCCAGGATAACATAGATGATCACCTACAGCTCCAGGACAAGGGCCGCAGACGACAGCTCCACTCCTCAGGCACAATTGAATTGTCCGCATCCAGGGTAGAGCTCATCTGTGCAGGAGACAATTTTTTTCTGGGGCCAGTGCAATGAACTCCCAAAGGAATCAAGCTCCACCTCAAATCTCAGCACCTTCCACACCAAGTGTGAGGCACATAAAAAGGAACAGAGCGCAGTTTATAGATAATGTACTACATTTTTAAAATTGTATTTTAAAAATATAAGGAACATGAAATGTATACTTGGGGAAAGAGAGGGGGGAAGAAAGAACCACATGTAACAGATACTAGTCATGTCATTTAATGAACTCTTGGAAGATGTTCAGATACCATGATGATGTGGGATGTACAAGAACCTAAACAAAATCCACAATGTTGCATTAACATCGTTTTCTGGGTAGAAGCCCTGACTGCAATTCATATAAATACATATGAAAAACTGATCTCTCATCCATACGTACAATAATTACCCCATAGAAAGAGCATCAGTGCACTTAATTATAGCATGTCACAAGCTGCTGTGAAAAACAACATACAGTGAATATTTCATAACATGAAATAGCTAGTGCTGGAGGATGTGGGTTT
Source organism: Emys orbicularis (assembly GCF_028017835.1). Lineage (NCBI taxonomy): Eukaryota > Metazoa > Chordata > Testudines > Emydidae > Emys > Emys orbicularis. The sequence continues at coordinate 85,592,027 of NC_088683.1, forward strand.
TATGTCATTAAGGTTTGCCTTGTAAGGTAATAATCTGATCACATGGATCTATTCTTCATACCCCAATGGCACTGTAGTTTAGCAGCACACAGTTTTTGGCTATGATACAATACTAGGAAATATAGCTACACTTAAGTTATCTCCTAACTCTTGTTTTGCTCCATGTGATGCTGTAAATACATTGCAAGTCTTATGCCCCCACCAAAAACTGCAGGTTAACATTTAAGCTGGTGTGAGAACAATAAGTCAATTGTAGCACAGTGCTCAGTGTGTTATGGAATAAAACAAAAACCTAGAAACTACCTTTAAAAATCTGGCTTCTAGGGATGACGTGCCAGTGATCCTGTCCACTTGGACAGAACGTTAAAGAAGGATGAAGGAGCCTTTTGCTGAGAACTTGGTAGCTTAGCTGCATGTCTACTTTCAAGGTAAACATATTGTAACAAAATGTCCTTTCTCAGATCTCAGCGAGTTCAACAGGAATCCAACGATTCAGAGTTCAGCACAGCACACTTCTTCCCCATGTGACACAGCGATAGATATGAAACATCCCAGACAGCAAGAACACAGCGGGTGAGAGGAAAGAACTGAAGCCATCTCTATTTTTATTAGAAAACAAAATCCCCCATCTTCAGCTCCCCCTACTGTTCTGTCTAAAGTGGGTATTTATACTCACTGTGGTCTCTTCCAGTTTTCCATTTGTTCTCCCTGAGCCTCTACCCCCAATAAATGTTCTTCCTTAAATGTGGATCATCTATCCCCGAGTTCTTGAGGGATTTATTTCTTTCTGAACCTTGGAAAGACATTTGGGAAGACTCAATTATACAGAGGAAACTGAGCAGCAAGCTGCTGTCCACACTACAGCTTTTATCTGTCATTGTGGATCTGGTTAAGGGGCCAGTCATTTTACACAATGACAAGCAACAAACACAGACAGCAGCTTTTCAGTCAGTACAACCATATTTGTGCATCAGCACCTGCCATGCAGCCTAACTGTGTTTGCATCAGTGCATTCTGGGAAAGCCTGGGTGGCTACATCACAGCGTCCTGGCAGAGGACAGCATGCTCCAGAAGATGGACACCCACAGAGTGGCAGCAGCAGCTCACGGGACAGTGCACTCTGGGGTGTCCTACTGCGCACAGCTGGAAAAAAAGAGAACAAGATGAACCATTTACACAAACATGAAGAAGGAATCCTGTGTATTCCCCCACCAGTGGTCCAGCAATGGCACCCATTCTTAGACTTCCAGCTCCCCAGCCGTTGCCTGTTTTAGGTGAAGACACTCATCTCACTCCCTTTGACTGGAGTATTTCCAGGCTGCAAGGTTCCCTGCCTTCGCTGTGTTAAAAGCATTGGCCTGCTAAACCCAGGGTTGTGAGTTCAGTCCTTGAGGAGGTCATTTAGGGATCTGGGGCAAAAATCTGTCTGGGGATTAGTCCTGCTTTGAGCTGGGGGTTGGACTAGATGACCTCCTGAGGTCCCTTCCAACCGTGATATTCTATGATTCTATGATTCTATTCCCAGCTGAGACAGGCTACCCAAGCACGCCTGCTTGCTTTCTCTTCAGGGCGGGTAATAGGTATAACTACTATAGTTATTAGGTACCACACAGTACTTCCTAAACAAGCCTACTATATTGTTAAGATAAAAGCATTACATAGAAAACATATTCAAATGAATAGAAGAACCTAAACACATGTTCATTAGCTTACTAGAGATCACCCAACATGGATTCCGGCAGGAGCAGTCCTTCAACCCACACACACACACACACACCAACCAAGGGGCAGTTTAACACCAGGCTATTTATCTCAAAATCCTTTCTTTGTTTGTTGGACCCTGGAGAATCCAGTTTGTGCTAACATGTGCATTTCTCCCCAGAGGGGTGATTTCAAAGGGCTGACAAAGGAGGAATTACATTAGCAATCCCCTTCCTACTAGAGAAGGTACATACAATGCCACAAGACATACACGATTCTATTTTTAATGTAATGTACCCCAAAAGGTGCTACTTAATTAGAGTTAATGCTTAATTTAATTGAATAAAGTTTATCTTAATTCCATAAGCTTTGTTCAGGGTACTGTTGGTCTGTCACAATGATAAACATTGTTTTTGAGATTATCTTGCAGTTTGACTATTTTTGTTGGTGGTGGTTTGTTTGGTTCAATTTACTGTGGGAGAAAAACAAGTTTTTCCTCTCTGGTACAAATCTGAAGTAATTTCACAGAATTCAGGAAGAGAGGAAAGGAAAGCATCTACCATTGAAGCAATTAGTTTTATAACAGAGTGAAACACAGCAGTAGCATCTGTACAAACAGCACCTACCACCGCCAACCATCGTCTGCACTAGGAAAGTGGATGGTCAGGGGTCTGGAATAGATATGCACTGGGTAGGAAGGTACACCAGGAATGGAGAACCCTGGGAAAAGTGAGAAGATTCTGTATTGTGATGAAGGGTTGTCTTCAGGGGACAGATACTGCATTGAAAAGGCACTTGCTTGAACTTCTGACAGGTTCATCAGAAGAAGGCACATCAGAGAAGGCCTGTGCTCATAGCATAGCATCCTGGCTTATATCTCAATATTACATACCTGCAACCATGACATGAAAAGAGCATTAAGACTGCAAATCAAGCACTCAGATGTTTGGAACTGCCTGTGCAACCTTCGTTTAGCCCCCTTGTGCAAATGTATGATGCAGTCTTTACTTACATGATCTCATACCATTCTTCCACAGAACCCTCCCCTCATTTAGTGCACAGGATGAAACAGTGGTCACTCAATAAGAGCTATTCAATATTTTGTATTACCCTACTCATTCAATGTGTGGCCCCAGGCATTATTTCCTACACACTGTTCAAACCCTCAATTATTAATTTCTTCATGGGCTGTTCCATGACGTTCATCACGATAGTATCTGAATGTTTCACAAACATCAGTTATATTATTTTCACAATACCTCTGTGAGCTAAAGTGGAATTACTGTTCCATTTTACAGATGAGAAGTGGAGACACAAAGATTAATGTCAAGAGTACAATAATTTTGGATGCCTAGGACCTGGTTTTTCCAGGGGATGGCTGTACAGGCAATCTTAATTCTGACATTTCCTAACTTTTGAGTGCTTGACTTTCCAACCTTAATCTTCTTTTAGTTTAATTTTTTATAGGTAATTTCCTAGCTTATTAAAAAAGCAAACTGAAAAAGCAAAATTCCATCATGTGGAATCATACTGACTCAGAAATGGGCCACCAGCAAGGCTAGCACCTTATGATTCACTGTCCTGACCTTTGCAACTTGAGCTAACAATAGTAGATTGTCACCCTTACTGGGCCAGCCAATAGAGCAGGGATTCCCAAACTTTTTGCCTGCAAGACGCCATTTTGAGACTTACTATTTCCTGTGACCCCAGACAGCAACAAAGCAACATTGTGATCAAGGAATTTATACATTGAGTACATTATTTAATGTTCTGTAATGTGACACATCGGCTTGAGTTTTGCAATACAGCTTCTCGAAGTCTGGCACCATGGTAGAAGTTGCTCATCTAATCACCCATGTGACATCAAAACGGTAGATCGATACTGAGACTTGGATACAAGTGCGTTGAATCCATCTTCACACAAAGACGTGCTTGTGAAGGCACCATCCATTTCAAGGCACATGTTGAAAGTGCAGGATATTCATTCTTGACAGTGAACCAGAACTCCAGGAGAAAAAGTTGGGCATATGTTCCTTGCAAGAATTGATCACAGGAAATTTCAATGGACTGTTTGATTTCAGCGGCTGGTGAATCCATGGCATCAGGTTTGCACTGAAAGGGGATTCACACCCAGTCAAATACTTTGTCACGTCCAAGTGGGGGGAAAGGATACCAACTGTTCCTTCAGCCGACTAAGATGCTCAGCCATCACCTGTGTAGGAGGATGAATAATTTCATTGTCAGCCAGGAATTTGCAAATCTGTGGGAAGGATTCATAGTTTGTCTCCAATGGATTATTCTTCCAGTAAACAATTTGCTTTATGAATCCAGTGATTTGGTCACTCAGCTGAAAGATGTGGGTGTTCTTTCCTTGCAGACTGTATTCAATTCATTCCGTTTCCCAAATATGTCTTTGACATGGGAAAGAAGGCACATCTTCCTTTGGTAACAAAGAAAAATCAACAAATTCACTCTCTTCCTGCAGTCCATTGCGTAGGCATGCAGCTTTTCTCAGTTCAAAAACTCATTCCAGTACTTTTCCTCTTGAGAGCCAACTGAGCTTCAGCGTGAAACAACGACACAGCATGATCAGATCCCATTTCTTCACACAGTTTTGCAAGAAGATCTGTGCAAAAGAGGCTCAGTCTTGATGTATCCTGTCTTCCGACAGTGGCCAATGCCAGGTGCCCCAGAGAGAATGAACAGAAGAGGTAATCATCAAGTGATCCATCCCCTGTCGCCCATTCCCAGCTTCTGGCAAACAGAGGCTAGGGACACCATCCCTGTCCATCCCAGCTGGACCTATCCTCCATGAACGTATCTAGTTCTTTTTTGAACCCTCTTATATCTTTTTTGAATCCTCTGGCAAAGAGTTCCACAGGTTGACTGTTTGTTGTGTGAAAAAAATACATCCTTTTGTTTGTTTTAAACCTGCTGCCTATTAATTTCATTTGGTGACTGTGACAGGGCGCACTCGCCCCGCACTGGACTGGGAAGGGTTAACCCTACATTGTGGGTTGAGGAAACCACACACCCTTTACCCTACTGGGCATGCTCCAGGTGCACTGTGTGATGGGGCGTCTGCCCCACACTAGCCCATAAAGGTTTAATAGAACCCTAGGAACGCTAGGAGAGAGAACGCTTGGGAGGCTGACCAGGAGGCAGCCAATCAGAGAGGGGTTGCGAGGAGCAGCCAATCAGGGCTGGGCTGGCCCATATAAGAAGGGCTGCAAAGCAGAGCAGGGTCAGTCACTCCCTAGAACTCGGGTAGGGAGGAGGACTGGCTGCCTTGCAGGCAGAGGGCAGATAACACCTTGGACAGAGCAGTGCTGGGCAGGATCAGGGGAGCGAGGGGGAGCTCCCGGCTGACTTGCTGGGGCCGTGAGACAAGGGCAGAGAAGGTGCTGGGGCTATGGGGAAGTGGCCCAGGGAAGTAGACTGTGGGGTTGCAAGGGACGCAGCATGTGGCTGCAATCTACAGGCTCCCTGGGCCAGGACCCAGAGTAGTGGGCAGGCCTGGGTCCCCCTCTGCCCCCACTTGCCACTGAGTGAGTGGCTGACTGCTGCTGCCAGAAAGGGGGAGAACCAAGTGTGACACAGCCAGAGGTCTGTGTCCTGAAGAGGATGCTGTGTTCATTGGGACAACTCACACCTGGGAGCAGAAGTGACAGCAGCGAGATGTCACCAGACAAGGGCACCTGGGTGAACTAAGCTAATTCCCAGGACAGCCAGCTGGAGGCACCACAACAGTGAGTCGAACTCTGTCACACTAAGAGGAAGCAGCTCAGCTCAGTTGTGGATGACTGCCATAGAGGAAGGATGTGTGCCGCCTGCTCCAGCCGAGGCCCAGCGGAAGCCTGGGACCGTAGGAGCCGGGGACACCGCAGCCCAGGCAGACGCCAAGGCAACCCCAGAGGCCTCTCAGGGTTTGGAGGTGCCAGAGAAAGGGCAGACCGAAGAACATAGAGGTAACAGGGAGGCCCAGACCACAGCAGCAGGTACGATGGCAGGAAGTAGCCCAGGGGAATCAGATGGCAGACCGGTGAGTGAGCCAATTTCAGCCAGCGCCTTTCCCTGCTGACTCAGTGACCCACGCTATTGGCCACTAACAGGGCCCTGGGCTGGGGTCTGGTGGAGAGGGAAGGCCCAGATCCCCCTGCTGGGGATGCAACCCCTCCCCCGTGCCTGGCAGTGGCTGCTAGACCTTACTGCCCTGCCGACACGGGCGTATTTATTGACTCTGGCCGCTAGGCCTTACTGCCCTGTGGACAGGGGCGAAGTAGTAACTTGGGCCACTAGGCCTGACTGCCCTGCAACAAGGGGTGGATTTTCTAACTCTGACCATTGGGCCTTTCTGCTCTGTAAGGAGGGGAAAAGTTATTGACTTGGGCCACTAGGACTTACTGCCCTGCGAAAAAGGGTGGATTGACTGACACTGGCCCCTAGGCCATACTGCCCAGTTAACAACAGCGAATTTATGGACTCTGGCCAATAGGCCGCACCGCCCTGCTGATAAGGGTGAGCATATGGACTTGGGCTTGGAGAGATGTAGACATAAGATACGTACGCTCCCTCCCCCCATTCCCTAAGAGAGGTGGGTGCACTCGCCCTGCACAGGATGGGGTTTCCCCCAACCCTGTCACAGTGAGCCCTAGTTCTTGTATTATGAGAAGGAGTAAGTAACACTTCATTTACTTTCTCCACACCAGTCATGATTTTATAGATCTCTGTCATATCTCCCCTAAATTGTCTCTTTTCCAAGCTGAAAAGTCCCAGTCTTATTAATCTCTCCTTATATGGCAAATGTTCCATACCCCTAATCTTTTTTGTTGCCCTTTTCTGAACCTTTTTCAGTTCCAATATATCTTTTTTGAGATGGGGCGACCACATCTGCACACAATATTCAATATGTGGGCGTGCCATGGATTTATACAGAGGCAATATGATATTTTCTGTCTTATTATCTATCCCTTTCTTAACGATTCCCAACATTCTGTTAGCTTTTTTGACTGCTGCTGCACATTGAGTGGATGTTTTCAGAGAACTATCCACAATGACTCCGAGAACTTTCTTGAGTGATAACAGCTAATTTAGACCCCATCATTTTGTATGTATAGTTGAGATTATGTTTTCCAATGTGCATTACTTTGCATTTATCAACATTGAATTTCATCTGCCATTTTGTTGCCCAGTCACCCAGTTTTGAGAAATCATTTTGTAGCTCTTCGCAGTCTGCCTGGGACTTAACTATCTTGAGTAGTTTTGTATCATCTGCAAATTTTGCCTCCTCACTGTTTACCCCTTTTTCCAGATAATTTATGAATATGTTGAATTGGACTGGGCCCAGTACAGAACCATGGGGGACACCACTATTTACCTCTCTCCAATCTGAAAACTGACCATATATTCCTACCCTTTGTTTCCTATCTTTTAACCAGTTACCAATCCATGGGAGGACCTTCCCTGTTATCCCATGACTGCTTACTTTGCTTAAGAGCCTTTGGTGAGGGACCTTGTCAAAGGCTTTCTGAAAATCTAAGTGCACTATATCCACTGGATCCCCCTTGTCCACATGCTTGTTGACCCCCTCAAAGAATTCTAGTAGATTGGTGAGGTATGATTTCCCTTTACAAAACACATGTTGACTCTTCCCCTACAAATTGTGTTCATCTATGTGTCTGACAATTCTGTTCTTCACTATAGTTTCAACCAGTTTGCCCGGTACTGAAGTCAGGCTTGCCGATCCGTAATTGCTGGGATCACCTCTGGAGCCCTTTCTAAAAATTACCGTCCTATTAGCTATCCTCCACTCATTTGGTACAGAAGCTGATTTAAATGATAGGTTACAGACTACAGTTAGTAGTTCCACCAGGATATTAGCTGGCCAGGCCCAAGGCACCGCAGGGGCCCCCGCCTCCCCCGGTGCCTCAGTGCACTGTGTCAGGAACGGCATGGTTCCGGCGGGGCCTGAGCTCTTCCCACTGAGTCAGAGCCGCATGGTAAGGGGGCGGGGCTGCAAGCTCCAGTCCCGCCGGAACCACACTGCTGCAGCACTGTCCAGGGGCCAGGGCAGCTCCTGGACACAGCGCACTGAGGCTCTGAGAGAGGGGAAGAGGCGGCGGTAACCCAGGAGCAGCCCTGGACAGCGCTGCTGGGGGTGGGGTGCTCAGGGGACAGGGGGTTGGATCGTGGGCATTCCAGGGGTCTGTCAGGACTCAGCGGCGGGGTAGATAGGGGTCGGCGAGGTCCCAGGGTGGTGATGGGGGGGGGCAGTGAGGAGACAAGGAGCAGGATGGGTCGGGGATTCTGAGGGGGGCAGGAAGTGGGTGGGGGTCAGAGCCAGGCTGCTTGGGGAAATCATAGAATATCAGGGTTGGAAGGGACCTCAGAAGGTTATCTAGTCCAACCCCAAAGCAGGACCAATCCCTAGACAGATTTTTGACCCAGATCCCTAAATGGCCCCCTCAAGGATTGAACTCACAACCCTGGGTTTAACAGGCCAATGCTCAAACCACTGAGCTAGCCCTCCCTACCCTAAAGCTCATTCAGCAGTTTGAGGCTTGCAGACAGCTATTTAGCACAATGAGCCAAGCTGTTATCTTTTCCCTTAGGGCTACCATCCCTTTCACTTCTCAGATGCCAAATTATAGTCTACATTTAATTTCAATGCCATGGGGAGATTCATGTCAGGGGAGGGTAGCTTCATTTAAAATTAGCCACCTTAGATTAACAGTGATAGAGGCAAGAGAGCCATGGGGGAGGGATCACATGAGAAGAGCAATATCATACACCACCTACCTCCTTCCCAACCCTACCAAGGGAGACCCCCCCCCCTGCATTCCCCAAGGCTCCAGAGGGGTTAATTCAGTGGTTCTCAAACTTTTGTACTGGTGACCCCTTTCAAATAGCAAACCTCTGAGTGCGACCCCCCCTTATAAATTAAAAACACTTTTTTATATATTTAACACTATTATAAATGCTGGAGGCAAAGTGGGGTTTGAGGTGGAGGCTGACAGCTCGCGACCCCCAGTAATAACCTCGTGACCCCCTGAGAGGTCCCGACCCCCAGTTTGAGAACCCCTGGGTTAATTTAATTTTAGCACCCTGTGTCCATTCACATGCATGTGCTATTTTGAGCATTTCAGTTTTCACAACATAGGCTCATCCCAGATTCTGGAACAAACTCAAATGCTCAGTTCGGGGAGTATGTACATAAGCTATACTAAAGACAAACCCACAGTAACCATCTCCAGTTTGTGAGGGACCCCATGGAGCCAGTCTCTAGGCAACAGATAAATTCATGGAGGTTAAGTCCATTAATGGCTATTAGCCAGGATGAGTAAGGAATGGTGTCCCTAGCCTCTGTTTGTCAGAGGGTGGAGATGGATGGCAGGAGAGAGATCACTTGATCATTACCTGTTAGGTTCATTCCCTCTGGGGCACTTGGCATTGGCCACTGTTGGTAGACAGGATACTGGGCTGGTTGGACCTTTGGTCTGACCCAGTATGGCCATTCTTATGTTCTAACCTAAATGAACCCAAAGTTATGGAGACAGATATGAGTCAAGGAAGCCAGCAGAATTCAGAAACCTGGAAAAATCTCTGACTGGATGGGCTCGGGCATTTGGTCACAAGCTGAGGTGGTTCAAAAGTTTTGGATTTTTTTTAAGCAGAATGTTTTTATTGTTTCTTTAAACAATCAAACACAGCAAGCAGCAAATATTTGGCCACACACTTCTGAAACCCCAAACCATGTTCAGGTTTTGGCAGACTAATTTCAGCTTTTCAATTAAAAAAACCACAACAAATTTTGAAGGAAAACAGACATTGTCCGTGATTTTTTCTGCTTTTTAAAAACCCCTAGTTTTCGATCCAAAAAAAGTTTTGACGGAAAATATTTGTCCAACCCTTTTAATGAGCTTTAGTGCCTTTTAGCACTAGCTGATGCTGAAAACCAGTGATACCTCGTAAAGGTGACTTGAAAATAAGTTCTCTCAAAACTGGGTTTGTGCTGAGATGCGGAAGGTTTTTAAATGTTTATTTTTCGCAGAGCCGCCCGGGGAGGGGGGGGGGAGGGAGGCAAGTGGGGCCCCCATGAGAATATAGTATTCTATAGTATTGCAACTTTTTTTTAATGGAAGGGGCCCCCAAAATTGCTTTGCCCTAGGCCCCCTGAATCCTCTGGGTGGCCCTGTAGCTGGCTCTTGGCTGCCTGGGCTGAGTTGAACATCTCTTCTGCAGCTGAGCCTGCCAGCAGGGTCTCCTCTTCTTGTGAAGGTGAATTCTGGGTGAAGCTCACCTACCTATGCTTATCCCACTCTTTCCACAGCCAGGCTGAGTGTTTCTCTCCTTCTTTCACAAAGGCTGATCCTCTATGCAAGAGGACTTCTGATCCCCCTCTCTTCAAGGGAGACCTGGGAGAGGTCCAGCAGCTGCCACTCATCTGGGACTAATTCCCAGAGCCTCCTGATTGGCCCTTTTCTTCTTTCCTTCCCTTCCACTCCTGCACACATTCAATGTTTTCCTTTCACAAGGAAGGGAAAAGAACAGACATGGAGCCCATGATTCTTTCCTTTTGTAGCCTCTGACCCCAGACCCTTCATGCCTGGGGGCTAAAGGTCCTCCAGGATCCATCTTAATTGTGGTCTTTTCAGTGTCTCTGGGTATGAGAGGAGCCCAAGATGTTACATAAGCAAAACAAAAGCAACTGTTTTCCAGTGTAATCATCTCAGGTGTGGGCTATTCCCTTTCCTCATTCTGCCACATTCTAGACTGTTCTGCAAAGAACCCAATAACTATATAAAATCTAGAGGCTAGCCTAATGATTCAATTTGCCAGAAAATACTGTGATTTTTTTTGTTTGTTTGTTTGTTTTTTGTGTTTTTTTTTTAGCTCTGCAGCCCTATGCCATTCTTATTAAGTGAGTGAAGTACAGAAACATAGCGTACATCTTCAGGGTGCTAAAATGGAATCACTTACACATGGCTGATTAAAACGGTGGAAGCTACACTTCCTACAATAAGTGGATCAACTTCTGCTGATTGTAGCACTGAGCTGTCTCTGACATTGCCTGCCACAGGAACCAAATACAGGGTGCCTGATACTCTTAGCATTTCTGAAACACTTCAACCATGACTGAAGCTTTACTCTGTGTGCAACTTTGGAAAACAACGCCATTCTTTCAGTCTGGGTTTGATGACTTTCAATGGCTCCATTATTCTGAAGCTAGTGACTGAGGCCTGGTCTACACTAGGAGTTTATGTCGAATTTAGCACCGTTACATCGAATTAACCCTGCACCCGTCCACACCACGAAGCTATTTAGTTCGACATAGAGCTCTCTTAAATTCGACTTCTGTACTCCTCGAAAACGAGAGGAGTAGCGCTAAATTCGAAATGGCAATATCGAATTAGGCTAGGTGTGGATGGAAATCGACGGTAATAGCTCCTGGAGCTATCCCACAGTGCACCACTCTGTTGACGCTCTGGACAGCACTTCGAGCTCGGATGCTCTGACCAGCCACACAGGAAAAGCCCCGGGAAAATTTGAATTCCTTTTCCTGTCTGGCCAGTTTGAATCTCATTTTCTGTTTGGACAGCGTGGAGAGCTCAGCAGCACTGGCAACGATGCAGAGCTCTCCAGCAGAGATGGCCGTGCAATCTACTAGAAAGAGGGCCCCAGCATGGACTGATCGGGAAGTCTTGGATCTCATCGCTGTGTGGGGCGATGACTCCGTGCTTTCAGAGCTGCGCTCCAAAAGAAGGAATGCAAAGATCTACGAGAAGATCTCTAAAGCCATGGCAGAGAGAGGATACAGCCGGGATGCAACGCAGTGTCGCGTGAAAATCAAGGAGCTGAGACAAGGCTACCAAAAAACCAAAGAGGCAAACCGACGCTCCGGATCCCAGCCCCACACATCACGTTTCTACGAGGCACTGCATTCCATCCTAGGTGCGGCCGCCACCACTACCCCACCAGTGACCGTGGACTCTGAGGATGGGATATTGTCCACGGCCGGTTCCTCGTCGGAAATGTTAGCGGACGGGGAAGATGAGGAAGGAGATGAGGAGGACGAGGCAGTCGACAGCGCTTGCACCGCTGATTTCCCCGACAGCCAGGAGCTCTTCATCACCCTTACCGAGATCCCCTACCAACCGTCCACAGCCGTTACCCCGGACACCGAATCAGGGGAAGGATCAAGCAGTGAGTGCTTTAAACATCTAAACATTTAATTTTAACATAACTGGAATATTTATATTGTTAAGAATGGGCTTTTCATTCACTCATTTAAACATAGAAACTTTTATTTATAACAAAACAGGAATATTAACTATATCAGCAATTGGGTGTTCATGATTTCTTTGGCTTAGTCAACTATTTAGTCCCAACTATGTATAAAAAAATCAAATAATGTCCGGATTTTCATGATTAGGCCACCACAGGACGCTCCACTCTGTATTCCCTTCTAGTGCAGTTAAACGAAAAGACGGTCAATATGCCCGGGAATTGACAGAGTCCTCCTGGGATAGCTCAGCATAGCTCTCCTGGAGGTACCGCTCAAGCATGCGCATCAGGTTCCGTGGCAGGGCGATCTTGTTCGGTCCACCGTGGTAACACACGTTCCCACGCCATGAGTCTATTAAGTAGTCCGGGATCATGGCACGGCAGAGCATGGCGGCATACGGCCCTGGCCTCTGCATGCTCTCCCGAAGCATCCGTCCCCTCTCGCTCTCCGAGATCCTCATCAGCGTTATGTCGCACATGACGCCCTGCTTTAAATTAGGGAGGGGAATGTTAGTATTGGGACTGCTTTACAGCCACGCGGTGGAGGCGGCAGAGGGGCAGCATACAGGGATCTTTCCCTGAGACAGCCGCGAGGTGGTGGGACAGGGGCAGAGCTCATGCTTCCCTGATTGCTGCCAGCAGAGAGTGGCCTTGCTTTCAGTGCGAAAGGAGCCCAGTGCTACTATTACATTTTTAAGCTGCCACAACTCTACGGCTTACCATGTTTTCCTGCAACAAAAGTAGAGGTGTCCTGCCACGCTTCTCTGATCGCAACTGCAAGACCCCAGGCACTGAAGGCGAGGGCCGAAAATTCGACCTTGTCCTGAGTGCGCATGTGAAAGGTGCAGTGCATGGTGTTGTTCACAGAGAAAGACTATGTTCTTTGTTAGCAACTTCATTTATCTGTCTCAGGAATTCACTCCCTTTTTCCCATTCCCACAGACACATCTGCGACTGTCTCCCAACCCAGCCTGGCATCACACTCCCAGAGGCTAGCGCAGATTAGGAGAAGGAAGAAGAAGACGCGTGAGGACATGTTTTATGAATTTATGGACTGCTCACGAGAGCAGGCAGCCCAGACGACACAGTGGAGGGAGAACTTGTCACAAATGCACCGAGCAGTCATGGAACGGGAGGAGAGGTGGCGCCAGGAGGACCAGCAGGCTACTCAAACCCTGCTTGGACTAATGAGGGAGCAAATGGAGACGCTCCGGCGCCTAGTGGATGTTCTGCAAGACCGGAGGCAGGAGGACAGAGCCCTGCTACTGTCTATCTCTAACCGCTCTCCCCCGCCACCAAGTCCCACACCCCCCTCACCAAAAGTCCAAAGAAGGAGGGGTGGCAAGGGCCGTTAAAACTTTCAGTCAGCCCCTGCACAGTGCTGCAGCAATAGAAGGCTCTCATTCCACAAAGTTTGAAAAGTCCTTTCCTACCCATCTCACACAAGCCCCCGTCCAAGTTTCCTCCCCCCCCCTTTTCATGTGCGGTTCATAATAAAACATCTGTTTCTGTTAAGTACTGTTTCCGAGAGTGTCTTTTAGAGGGGATTCTGTCTGAAGGGGGGGAAGGGGTTTGTTACTTGGACAGGACAGTCACCTTTAGCAGGCTACAGAGGCGGGGGCAGGTCCAGCATCAGGACACATACACAGTGCAGTCACCAGTTACCCTGGTCAGTCTGGGAGGCGGTTTTCATGTTCTGGGGTGCGGGGGGGTTGATCTGTGACTTTGTGGCGGGGGAGGGCAGTTAGAGATCTTATGCCGCGGTCCTTATCCTGGATCACAGAGCCACGCAGCAGGGGGTCTGTAACCCTCCACCCCCTGCCAGAAAGTCACTTGGCCGACACATACACGCAGTCCCGCCCAGGACTGCTGGCAGGCTCCGTTGAAACAACCAATCCAGCACTGCGGAGCCTGTCATTCCAGGAGTTTAGAAGCATCATTTGCATCAAAACACTAAACCCGCCCCCCGCCACAGTCTGCGTCCCCGGTTTAAAACATTCCCGCGAAAACAGTAAGAAAGAGAACCTTGTTCATTAACAAAACGGAACAGATTTTATTTGTTGGGAAGGTGGTGAAGGGGGTATGTAACTTGGAAGGATAGTGAACAGTAACTGGGTAAAGAAACGGGGGCAGGTTCAGCATCTGTGTCCACAAACTAAACAGTCACTGGAGACCCTGCTCAGTCAGGAACCTGGCTTTCAAAGCCTCCCTGATGCATAGCGCGTCCCGCTGGGATCTTCTAATCGCCCGGCTGTCTGGCTGGGCGTAATCAGAAGCCAGGCTATTTGCCTCAACCTCCCACCCCGCCATAAAGGTCTCCCCCTTGCTCTCACACAGATTGTGGAGCACACAGCAAGCAGCTATCACAATGGGGATATTGGTTTCGCTGAGATCACAGCGAGTGAGTAAGCTTCTCCATCTCCCCTTGAGACGGCCAAAAGCACACTCCACCACCATTCTGCACTTGCTGAGCCGGTAGTTGAAGAGTTCTTTCCCTGAGTCCAATGCGCCAGTGTAGGGCTTCATGAGCCAGGGCATTAGCGGGTATGCAGGGTCCCCGAGGATCACTGTAGGCATCTCCACATCCCCAACCGTTACTTTGTGGTCCGGGAAGTAAAGACCTTCCTGCAGCCGTCTAAACAGACCAGAGTTCCTGAAAACCCGAGCGTCATGAACCTTGCCAGGCCATCCAACGTTGATATTTGTAAAATGTCCCCGATGGTCCACCAGTGCTTGCAGCACCATGGAAAAGTAGCCCTTTCGGTTGATGTACTGGCTGGCCTGGTGGTCCGGTCCCAGGATAGGGATGTGAGTCCCATCTATAGCCCCACCGCAGTTTGGGAATCCCATCTCGGCAAAGCCATCTATGATGAGCTCCACGTTTCCCAGGGTCACTACCTTTGATAGCAGTACCTTGACGATTGCCTTGGCTACTTGCATGACAGCAACCCCCACGGTAGACTTGCCCACACCAAAGTGGTTAGCGACTGACCGGTAGCTGTCTGGCGTTGCAAGCTTCCAGAGGGCTATGGCCACTCGCTTCTGGACAGTCAGGGCTGCTCGCATCCGGGTGTCCTTTCGCTTCAGGGCAGGGGACAGCAACTCACACAGTTCGAGGAAAGTCCCCTTCCGCATGCGAAAGTTGCGCAGCCACTGGGATTCATCCCAGACCTGCAGCATTATGCGGTCCCACCAGTCCGTGCTTGTTTCCAGGGCCCAGAATCGCCGTTCCACAGTATCCACAAGACCCAGTGACACCGAGATGTCCTG
Source organism: Emys orbicularis (assembly GCF_028017835.1). Taxonomy (NCBI): domain Eukaryota; kingdom Metazoa; phylum Chordata; order Testudines; family Emydidae; genus Emys; species Emys orbicularis. The sequence goes on from NC_088683.1 coordinate 85,607,282, forward strand.
GGCGCTGGGTCTCATGTTTTCTGATAGGTCGGAGCTAGTGTCCGACTTCATGCCGTCACGGTGGTGCCGTAGCCTCCTCTCCTGATTTCTCTGCAGCTGCCTCTGGTAAAGGTGGATGAGAAGCTGCGAGGCGTTGAGAACTGCCACAACTGCAGCGATGGTCACAGCGGGATCCATGCTCGCACTGCTGTGGCGTCCGCGCTGTCAGTAATCAGAAAAGTGCGCGAACTGATTTCCCGCCGGCGCTTTCAGGGAGGGAGGGAGGGCGGGAGTGACGGACGGATGACGACAGGCACCCAAAAGCACCCTCGACACATTTTTTTACCCAGAAGGCATTTGGGGCTCGACCCAGAATTCCAATGGGCAGCGGGGACTGCGGGAACTGTGGGATAGCTGCCCACAGTGCACCGCTTCCAATGTCGACGCTTGCCCCGTTAGTGTGGACTCACAAAGTCTCACAAAGTCGAATTACTGTCCTTAGTGTGGACACACACGTTCGACTTTGTAATATCGATTCCACATAGTCGAATTAACTAAAATCGAAGTACTCTCGTAGTGTAGACATACCCTGAGTACTTTGTTTCCATGGGTGTACAGCTTTTAGGCATAAACTACTTTTGACTAATTTCACAGGTGACACTTTTGCACACTCTGGTGTCTCTAATTGGAAAAAGGCTCGAGACAAATGTGAGGGGCACCAAACTTCATGTCACCATGAAGCAGCTGACACTCTTTAAAAGACCACAGAGAACATTGGTGACATGCTAAGTTTTCAGTACTCTCAGAAGAAAAGAGGAAAATCCTAATGACAATATTAAGTGTATATTATCTTGCCATTATACTGAACAAGCTGAAAATATATCCTTAAGTGGAGAGGTTGACTGCAGCTTTATTCAGCTACTTTGTTTTCAGGCAGAACATGATCCTGATATTTCAAAGATGCTGAAAGAGAGCTAAGACTAATTCACAAGTTCAGTTTTCAAACCGAGATAATGGAAATCATGGGTCTTAAAGTCAGGATATTTTGGAGAAAATTTCTGGAAAGTGGTATTTATCTATGGTCGATGAAGCAGAGATCTCCAACAAATGGCAAGTGGGTTTGGGGGTTTCTTAGTTTTAGTTTTTTGTTTGGTTGGTTTTTTGCCTGTCATCTGTAGATAATGACATGAATGTTCATGAAGAGTTTATTGGACAATGTAGCCTGTACAGCAATGAAGGTAATCCTATCAGTAATTAAAGATATGTTATTGAATTTAAATCAGAGGATCAACAACTGTCATGGACAATGCTATGATGGTGCTGTTAATACAGCAAGACTAGTATCAAGTGTGGTAACCAGAATGACACAGGAGGAAACACCCATTGCAATGAGTGTACACAGCTCATGTTTCCTCCTGTGTCATTCTGGCTACCACACTTGATACTAGTCTTGCTGTATTAACAGCACCATCATAGCATGACCTCTTTAGGCAGAAGCATTGGCTTCCATTTCTGAGAATTACCTGTGTGCAACTTGGGAATTTGGAAAGGATGCAATGAAAGATCCTGAAAGCAGAGCTTGAATTGGTGGCAGAGCAGCTTAAATGGAAAAGTGTAATTTTTTTCTTTGGTATTGAACTAGATCAAAAATCCTAAACATGGTAGATAATCTGTCCAAAACTCTGCCAGGGTCAGATGTTTCAACAGAAGGCCAATCTCTTATGACAACACTTAATTCATGTCAGTCCACGCATCCAGATGACAGCTACAATGTATTCTGGGAGCAAATCCGCCAGAGAAGTTTAAAGTTGGAGACAGTGAGAATGCCTGGGCTTCCAAGGAAGAGAAAAGTTCCCAAGAAAACACATACAGGGACAGGTGAACCCAGCTACCCATATTCAGCACAGCAATTTTAAAAGTACATCTACTTCAAGGTAATTGACTTTACCAGAATTCAATCAAGATTTGAACAGAAAGGCTACAAAGTTATTCAAAATCTTGAAACTTTCATAACTCCAAACACAACAGAAATGCAAGTTCAAGATGTGCTTCAAGTGTACGGATCTGATTTCAACCATGATCTGATCTACTGATTACTCAGCTTTATCCGTTGCAAGTCAACTGTCAGCTTACAGAAAGATCAATGAACTCAATTCAGAAATATCTCAGTTAATTCAGCTAAACCGAATATCAGCTATTTTCCAGAGTGCTGAAGTTGATACAATTGATTTTGGTGGTACCAACAACGAGTGCTGTAAATAAGCATAGTTTTAGTGCTCTATAGCGTATTAAACCATGCCTTTGATCCACAATGGGATAAATACATCTCAACTGATGTATGACTGGGGACTTAGAAGTTACAGATGTTGCAGAAGAATTCATTTAAAGAAACCTAGGGTAAAGGTCACTGAAACTTTTTCAGATTTGTAAATTGTGGGTTTTTTTGTTATTGTTGTTTTTCCCCCTCATGTTTTAAAAAGTAACGCTTGATAAATAGTTCAGTACCATGACCAAATTTGTCCACTTTTAAAAAAATGAGATAAAGGAGCTTCTGTTCCAGACTCTATTTCCATTACTGTTAATGCAATCCCTAATTTCTGAGGAAACAGAAGTGCCCCCAAGCCTCCATCTGTCTATGCCCACAAGTACAGTCACAGACAGTATTGATGTGGCTCTTCTCTTCTGACCCTGCAGTGAGTGTGAAATTTTCAGGAGAAATTTTTCCTTTTTGCATTGTCATGGACAAAGAATTGGTGAGCACCATTTTCTGGTACATGAAACAGTGTTATCTGAGATTCTGAGCACCTTGCAAAAGCAATGCATTTATATGATGTACAAGTCTTCGTACTTACTACAGCTTTTGATGGTAAAACTATTTCTTAATATGCTGTTGCTTTTTTTTTACACTCTGCCCACCTGCTGTGAGGCATCCATGTCCGCGTCCTTTGAGTTTGACTGTCATGAGACACATCCACAGCAAGTCTCATCATGTTCTTCTATTCAGATGTGGGGCACCTATCATTGTGATAGCTGGGCACCGGCTGAAGTTAAAGTGAATGAACAACTCTTGCTAACATTTGGCACTAATCACATCCACCCCAGTCTTTCTCACTCATGCATGTAGATGATGGAAACCCTCTGGCGATGGGATTAAATTAAGAAAAAGCCAGATTAAATTGATGCATCTTGCTACATGCTAAAACTCATGAAAGTTAAGTTTTGGTGGACTGTAGGATGAAGCAAATTCAAGCTCTAAAGACCCTCCACCAAAAACTCCTACAATCCATGCCATAGGGCTCTCCAGCAGAATGCACATGCAGAGCACAGAGGCAGTCACCAAGACCCCAAGGACTGGGAGGCGGCACAGGAGCACATTCTTGACAGAACATGAAACTTACAAAAATTCAGCTTTAAACAAAAAAGGAGCAGAGATTTCAGACTTGTGATGAAATACAACCCCCTGCTCCTCATCCCAACTTTTATCCAGAGAGTAACAATGTAATTGAAAGGTGGCAGTTGAGCCTTTTACTCATAGTTTACTGGCTCTGATAGCATCCTCTATGGCTAAGCTTCTGGAACACTACTAGGGCTTGTTACCAGTTCCCTTATTCTTTCCATGTCAGTCTTTTCCCTCTCTTGTCTCTCTTATTTCATCTCTTCACTTTCCCCCACTGTTCCTAGCTCTCTCCATCCTTTAGAATATTCTGCTGCATTTCTCTCCCTTCCTATCCTTCCTACATTCCTGAACATTGGATTTGTCAACTCCCTGACTCTTTCACTTCTTGAGTCATAGAATCATAGGCCTGGTCTACACTGGGGAGGGGGAAGGGGGGGATCGATCTAAGATACGCAACTTCAGCTACGAGAATAGCGTAGCTGAAGTTGACGTATCTTAGATGGAATTAAAATTACTTACTTCGTGTCCTCGCAGCGCTGGATCAACGGCCACGGCTCCCCCGTCGACTTTGCTTCCGCCTCTCGCACTGCTGGAGTTCAGCAGTCGACGGGAGAGCGATCGGGGATCGATTTATTGCGTCTACACTACATGCGATAAATCGATCCCCAATAGATCGATCGCTAGCCGCCGATCCGGCGGGTAGTGTAGACGTACCCATAGAAACATAGGATTGGAAGAAACCTCAAGGGGTCATCTAGTCCAGTCCTCTGCACTCATGGCAGGACTAAGTATTATCTAGACTATCCCTGACAGGTGTTTGTCTAACCTGTTCTTAAAAATCTCCAGTGATGGTGTGATAAATGAAGGGGCGGGGGGGTAGCTCCCTTTATGGATACCCAGCCAGCTAGTTAGCTATAAAGTTCCTGGTGGCTGTTCTCTGCTTGCTTTACCTGTAAAGGGTTAACAAAGTCCCCCAGGTAAAGAAAAAGGAGTGGGCACCTGACCAAAAGAGCCAATGGGAAGGCTAGAACTTTTTAAAATGGGGGGGAAAGCTTTCCCTTTGGCTCTCTGGGCTAAAGAGATGGGTGCAGCTGTAATACTGTGTAAAGTTTGGACCAGGTATGAAAATTTGTCTTCCATACCTAGAAGGATTCATTGGGACAGGGAATGTTTAGATAGATGCGATTAGGTTATTTTCTTAGACAATATTTGTAGTGTTTACCATGAGGTAGCTAGGCAAGGTCAGCACTATACCCCCACTTGGGGTTTACCTCACAATAAACCTAAAGTGCCTCATCTCCACCATGATTTTACAGCAGGATAAATAACACACATTACTTACCCTGATGTAAAAAAAAAAATTGTCAGTGAAGACAAATCCTTAGAAGCGGTCAGGACCCAGCATTGGGTTCACTTACAACATATTGTTGACCATCCAGAAGGGGACTGGGCTAGGTTGGGGCAAGCTTCCTCCAAAATTATCCCCCAAAGTTTCAGGTTAGATATACAGTGCCCAAATCATACCTCCCATTGGAATGTAGGACACTTCCTTCTCAATTCTTTTATGTTTCAGAAATGCTATTCCTATTCAGTTATAATAACCCAGTGATTCAATATCCAGTCGGCTATATTTGCCAAGTTAATCTTTTGTATAACTCCTCTTTGTAAGAATATGAAGCACCATTAAAGTGACCTTTACAAATTCCTTTGGCAAAACCCCAGATCCATCCACTACAATCTAGCTTTTTGGTTCAGAAACCAATCTAAGTTGGACCATCCTATCTATATAAAGCTCTAAGTGCCCTCTGTCAATGAGTCCTTAGTATGGCTATAAAATAGAGGCATTGACATCAAACACATGTCAAAACACAAAGCATGCCAGGTTGAGCATTTAAAAAAAATCCAAGTTATGTAACTGCAGCAGCAATCCTCTATGGCCCCTTAACCTGCCCAGGTTTCCACATCAACCTCTTATAGGAGTTGGCATTTGTTGCTGGCATGGCTCCCCTTTCTGTCAGTCAGTTGATTAAGGCGGGCACTATCTGCTCCCTGCCAGTTTTGACACCAAGATTAAATTGGCTCAGAAACCACTGAGAACCCAGAACCTTTAGAGTAAAATAGTTTGAGCCAAGTGAAGCTGATATTTACCAGGAGGCTAAAAAAAAAGTGTCCGAGCCAGGCTTTAGCCAGTAGAGTACAGAGTGCCTTTGAGAGACACTGTGGACAGGGCACTGGACTGCGAGTTAGGATACCCGGATTCTTTCTCCAGCTCTGCTAGTGACCTGCAATATGCAGGGCTGGCCTTAGGGAAAATGGTGCCCTGGGTGCACTTGTATTTTGGCACCCCTGGCCCCCGAGAGTGTGGTGCCCCCAGCGGCGGCTCCAGGCACCAGCGCTCCAAGCGCGTGCCTGGGGCGGCAAGCCGCGGGGGGTGCCCTGCCGGTCCCTGCAAGGGCAGCAGTCAGGCTGCCTTCGGCGGCATGCCTGCGGGAGGTCCGCCAGTCCCGCGGATTCGGCGGCAATTCGGCGGCGGGTACGCCAAAGGCACAGGACCGGCGGACCTCCTGCAGGCATGCCGTCGAAGGCTGCCTCACTGCTGTGCTTGGGGCGGCAAAAAAGCTAGAGCCGCCCCTGGGTGCCCCCCCCCATTGCCTCTGGCTCCTGGGGCTCCCCAACCTCTGCACTGTGCCCCCTGCACCCCTAACCCCTGCACTCCCCCCTTTACCCCTAACTCCTGCACTGTGCACCCTATGTCCCAACCCCTGCACCGCCCTACTACACCCATGTAGGGAAACTGACCTGAATGCAGGGAGCAGCTGGCATTGCTGCTCACTCCCCCCTCCAACACTGCTCCTCTGCGCACCCCTAGGGAGCTGTGGGGGGTGGAGCGAGGAGCAACATCAGGGCTCCCTACATCCCAGTCACTTTCCCATGGGCTGCACAGTGGGAGGGCAGAGAGCAGCAGCTCCTGATGCTCACCTCACAGCACAGCCCAGGTGGGGAAAGTGACCTGGCTGCACGGAGTGCTTGGTGTTGCTCTTCGCTCCCCCCCCCCCACACAGCCCCCGAGGGGGTCGTGGAGGAATGGTGAGGGGTGGAGGGAGCAGTATCTGTGCATCACTGCTTGCTCCCCACCCCCCATGTTCCTCCGCTGGGAAGGAGCAGGGAGAAATCTGGGTGCCCTCTCACACGGCACTTCCCTGCCAGCTGAGAGCAGGTTCTGACTCCACACTGGCAGCGCATACATCAGCGCTGCCACAGGTGACCGATTCACCATGGCACCCCTGGGCAGTCACCTGAGTGGCCCACCGCTAAGGCCGGCCCTGGCTAGATGTGAGCTGGGGTAAGTCACCTCTCTGTGCATCTGTTGCTCCTGCCTATTTTTTATCTGTTTTGTCTATTTAAATTATAAGCTCTTCAAGGTAGGGACTCCGTATTCATACAGTGCCAAATACAATGGAGGTCCACTATCAGTTGGAACCTTTAGGCATCACTGTAATACAAATAATAAAACAAAGTGGGTACAAGCTAATAGAATAGTATTCAGCTATGTTATTTGGCAAATTCTGCTGCTATTCACAACATCTATTTTTGCAGTATTTGACTATCTCTAAAAATCAGCCAAGTTCTCTCAGGAACGCCGCTGTAAGCCACTAGTGTAGCCACGCTCAGCCGACTGGAGAGAGTTCTCCCATGTACTTAATTAATCCCCCACTCCCACCCTCCAACGAGCAGTGGCAGTTACGTCAGCTGGGCACACCACTGCTTAAATTGGTATAAGTTATGTTACTCACAATTTTCCCAAAATTTTTGTTTCTATTTTAGAGCTTTTTCCCCAAAAAATATTAGAACTTAAACACACAAACACAAACCAAAAGTGTTTTAGAACTTAGAAGCTGTGCAGCTTCTCCCTATCTCGTTTGATTAAAACATTTTAAAGCTGGGTCATCAGCTTCTGTTTCCAGGGAGATAATATTAAAGTTACATACAGCACATTAACAATATTTGTCAGCCACGTTGCTGCTGGATCACCAAAGGTTGCAGCTGGTCACATTGTTACTCTGAGTTGTGTGCCTGAGTCTGAAGTTGAGATGGCAACATTTTCTAAACAGGGTGAGTCAGTAAATTTAAGATATTCAACCTATATTAGAATAATAAAGAAATATCTCCAATGCTCTATTCGTTATTTTATCTTCCTTTTCTAGATAAATTTATCTGTGAACCAATAAACTGTGAGCAAATGTTTTGTCGTTTTCTCATCCAAGTTCATTTATGTGACTCTTTAACCTCCACTTAGAACTGCAATTCTACAGCCATTACGCATGCAGGTAGTCCCTGAGGAAGCCTCACTGAATTCACAGGATTGTTCAAGGGAGGACAAGTAGCAGGAACAGGCTCCTAAATCGGTTTCTTTTCTTCAAAAAAATTATTAATATTTCTGTTTTTTCCTCAGCTTCTGCAGAGCCTTTCTCTCCTTGTCTATTTTTAGAGAATGGAGTACTGTAAACAAGAGTGGGCTTCTGTTACCAGGCACTGCTTGAGGAAACATCTATTAGGTTCCAAAGATGAGAACTATACACTTTAAAAAAAAAAAAAACAGCTTGAAGTTTGAACCTTCAAAGTATGGCTCATGCTTGTCTAGACTCTTGCTTAGATTTTAAGCTCCCTCCGACAGGTACTCTATCTTCCCTGTTCTTTGTACAGTGCTGATCAGATCTGTTTACTCTCAAATAATAATAATGATGAGCTAGATCACCCCTTCTCTGTTAATATCCACAGGAGTGGGGCGGTCCTGTATTGCAGGGTTACTCCATGACTCCATCAGGGAGTGGAGGTAGGTTTTCAACATTGCAGGACCACCCCTAAGTACCACTGATTTGGGGGATATACAGGGCTCTCTACAGAGAAGCCCTGTGAATCTGGTGCCCCTCTGTCCTGCATATTCCCTCCTACATTGGCTTTATAGGAGTTACATTACCAGCACGTTCCCCTGAACCAGTAGTGCTTGCTTCCTCCCAACAGAGGGCCACTCACTTATTGCACTAACCCATATCCACCACCACTCCCCCTATGCAGATCTCAAGAGTGTTCTGCAGAGCCCAGGGATGGTGGTGCTATAGTACCCCAAGCCCCTTTTCTACATGGCAGGGGAAAGTCACATCTGGATTAGGGGGCGCTGATTTGGCCCAAATAGAAGTTGCAATTCTGGGGAGCAGCTTCCTGCTGTTTGTCTGCCCTACTCTACATCCATCTGGTTGGTCTTTCTGCCTAAGCTGTGGGGAAATCCACACAAGGCAGTTGCTACTTTGGCCTCACAACCCTTGTCATTCAGCTAGCTGGTTGAAACTGCTGTAATGATGGGTGGAACAGACCACTCCTTACTCACAACATTTGAATTCTTCAGAGTTGACAATTCACAGTGATTAATAGATCCTCAATCCACCTGCAAAGCTGTTTAACATACATTATCACTTCCCAAATGGTTTCTATTGACTGGGGGAGTTTTAGCTGCTTGTGATTTAATGTTCTTCCCCAACCTTTGTCCATGCCCCATGAAAGCAATTCAGTACAAATGACTGCTTCAGCAACATGTGGGAAAATACAAAGCAAGGAGTATCCAGACTAAATTTGTAAGATATAAACATCCAGTGAGGGAGCAATTCTGCAAATTGCTTGTGCTATTCACAAAGCAGAACCAACACTTATACCACAGTCCCTTAAATGAAAATGTAATGGCACATATATAACAGCCAGAAGAGCTATTATGTGCCACCCCAAAAGGGGCAAGGAGGCGGCAAGACAATGGCCCTACTCCTTTGCAAAAAAGCAGTAAAGCCAAGACAGTGTCTCCTGGCTCTCCTGATGGGCTAAGTCCTATCCATAATGAAAAAAATAATCATTAATACGGTATTAACCAGCACAAATGATTTTGTGATTAAAATACTGGACTGGGAGTTAAGAGAACTGGGTCTCGTTTCCAGGTCTGCCGCAGACTTGCATATGATTGAAGGCAAGTGACTCATTCAGTCTCACTGTAGTGTGTGGAGAAGTGATAGATTCACTTGCAGTACATTGTTCAGCTGCTAGAAATCTCTATACCACATGGAATTCCAGACAATGCTATGGAATTCCAGACAGAGGGGATCAAGCTGTAATTTGAGCTGTGTGGAAGCCTATCTGGAAGCCTGTAGTTATTTTCTTTAATAAATGCCTCCTGATTAAGGACTGCAAATTAACAAGGACATATATCATGACGCCTTGTACGTCAGTCACCTATAAACCAAGAATATTTCTCGATGTCACAGGCACTTCCAGTGATGGGAGAAGTACCAGAGGTGTTGCAAGGATAAATGGACATATACTTGGGAGGTCTTCAATTACTAGACCAGTGGTTCTCAAAGTTTTATATTGGTGACCCTTTCACACAGAAAGCCTCTGAGTGTGACCCACTCCCCCTTAGAAATTAAAAACACCTTTTTTTATATATTTAACACAATTATAAATGCTGGAAGCAAAGCAGGGTTCGGCAGTGGCGGCTGACCGTTTGGGCCCCCCCCCCCAGGTAATAACCTCATGACCCCCAGTTTGAGAACCCCTGACTAGACAATAAAAGCACCTTAATAGAAACATTGTCTCAACCAGTATTCTCTCACAGTTATTACACTGGAAAGTCAATAGAGTTGTGAAATTTGCGCTTCATCTACAATATATCTTTGGCCAAAAATGTTTACACATCAATTTTATAGGTCCCCATGACAGCATTCCTGACCTCCAGTTTATCATTGCTCAAGCAAGCTATCAAAAGCTGTAATTACATTTTGAAAAGGCACTAGGAACTGGAACAGCTGGAACCAGTGGATAATGATCCCTGCCCTATGACATTTGTAACCCTGCCTCTCGTCATATGAATGGGGCCAGGAAATGAAGACTAGACTTTTACCAGCCCTTCTGTGTGTCACACCTTTATTACAGAAATAAAACATTACTGCTGTACACCCATAGTCAGAAATGGTGCCAGAACAATTAAGACATTAATCTCCTACAGTCTCCCAACAAAAATACTTGCATATTAAAATCTGGCAGTCTTTGCACACAAGTTAAAAACAATAATTTAGGTGGGGAAAGAGAAAACAATGGCTTGATCTTGATAGTGCTTTGGGCATGTTACCGGGCTCATGGAAGGAGGGGTGAAAGTAACCAACTCTCTAACCTATGCCAGAAATAGGACACTGTGATAAATACTTGAGGCTGCTTGTAAGCAACAAATCTCCAAGTAGTTTTTTGAATTAATTGTATCACATGGGATGGCATTTGTAACTGCTCCCAGCACTGACAAAGGGACAGATTCACACCTGCTGGGGGGGGGGCGGGGAAGGGGTTTGCAGGTTGCAATCTCCAAACTCAGGGAATCAGCTACACCACAATAGTGATTTCCCATGGGATAGGTCCACCAGTACCACAGACTTTCTGTGGGGCTTCCAGTGTTGCAAACTCGTCTTGCAATATTTGGTATTTTTCTTAAAGACCCCACTCCTGGAATTAGGGTGACCAGATAGCAGGTGTAAAAAAATCAGGATGGGGTGGGGGGTAATAGGAGCCTATATAAAGAAAAAGCCCCCAAAATCAGGACTGTCCCTATAAAATTGGGACATCTGGTCACCCTACCTGGAATCTAATAGTTCCATAAGAATATCAGACTGCTTTGCAGGTCCAGATTTTGTCGAGTAGTTGGCAAGGTTTGTGCTGGAGCATTTTTCCACCAGCTTGAAAAACCTCAGTTGGGATGCCATCTGGGCCTGGTGCCTTGTGATTTTTTGTCTGGTGATGGCATGCCAGACTTCCTCAGAAGATGGGGGAATCAGCAGGTGTTCCATTGCTGAGCGTTGTGGAATAGATTTGATGGTATAATATATATTAAAGGCAACTGTCTGACTGAGTTACCTTTACACTACTGTCATCCGAGAATAAGAGCTGTTCAAAGCTGTCCTATCAAAAAACAAAATTTACTTTTCTACATCTGATGATGAGCATAAACCAGGAAATACATGCAGTATTTACCTCTAGAGGCATAGACTCAGTGAAAAGTCTGAATGTGTTTTATTCATGTTTAATAATAAAAGATGAGTACCCATTTAGAAGGCAGCCTCCTGTGATGTCTGATATGTGAAAATAACAACCTCAATGAAAATACAGGAAAGTGTAGATCTGTAGATCTGAATGAAATCCACATGAATTGTTAAGTGCACCAATCAGCTGGTGATAGAAAAAAAATCAAGCCTAACATAAACCCCTTCAAAGCAGCCAACAGTGAAGCTTATGCAGATGATAAATTAGAACCATAAGCCATCTGAAGCAAATGGTGAGGGAGGCAGGATGCAAACCACCAGAACACAATGCTCTAGATACCAATTAGTAACATAATGGAGACAGAATCTTATGTTCCAGTGTATCAAATCCTAACAGTTCCAATATGATCAGAACAGAAGAAGACAATTACAACAAGGTCACCATGTAGTTTAGATTTTTTAAAGGGTGAAGCTTGTCTGTGTGGGGAATCAGAACTTCCTTGTGTCAGAGACTATGGAATGAGTTCTCCCAAAAACTATGGACCGTCACAAACCTCACCATCTTCCACTCCAAGTAAAGACACATTTCTTTGACCAGGTCTCCTCTAACATACATACAGAGCAACAGGTGTATTTATTAAAAACCCAAACCAAAAAATACCATGTGCAGCGTGTGAACCCCCGGTTTCGTGAGGCTATAGCCCTGCCCCGCCCCTTCTGTCCAAGGCCCCACCACTCCACCCTCACCCACCAGGGCCAGAGGAACCCTAAGCCCCCCACCGGGGCCGGAGAAGCCCCAGCCTGCCTGAGGAGCCCCAAGCCCTGGCTACCCAAAAGAGCTCTGTGCTCCGCCGCAGCCCAGCCCTGCAGCCGTGGCAGGGAGCATTAGCGGAGGTTTGGGAGGCTTAACCTCCCCCAGCGTCCATTATCATAGAATCATATATCTTCACCACAGCCCCTGCAAGGTGAGGAGTATTGTCTCCATTGTACAGAAGGAGAGACTGAGGCACATATCTGTGACTTATCTTCACTCTGTGCTAACCCCGGGAAAAGGAATTGTGTGCTTGTCAATGTGTGGCAGCCTATCCTGCTACTGCACAGCAACATTGTGGATGTTAGCATGCTGTTGCACTGGCACTGTACCTGGCTGTGACAAGCAATACAGCTATCTGGGATCATATCCCAAGATTCAGAACATCACAACGCATGGCAAAGCACTCTGAGGAGGGAGCTAGTAATGGTCCAGAAGCATGTTGCTATTGCCCTGTGGAGACTGGCAGCTCCAGACTGCTATAAATCTGTTGGCAATCAGTATGAGGTTGAAAAATCTACAGTTGGCACGGTGGTCATTGAGGTTTGCAAGGCAACTAATGCCTTGCTGTCCCCGAGGCTTCTCCAAATTAGAAATTTTCCTGACATAATTGCAAGGTTAAAACAAGTGGGCTTCCCAAATGGTTCAGGTACAACTGATGGCATGGGATGCATAGATCCCTCCTATGCCTGCCACTTCAAGCAAGAGAGTATTTTAGCACGAACAGACACTACTCCATTGTTATACACGCCCTTGTGGCTCACCATGGCACATTCATGGATACTTACATCAGATATACTGGAAGGATGCATCATGTTCCTTAAGTCTGGCCTGTTTCAATGTAGGCAAGCTGGTACATTGTCCCTCCTAACTTTCGTAGCAGTCATCAATGGGATAGTCATGCCAGCTGTGATTTTAGGCAACCCCAAGAAACCTCTGCTGCCCTGGTGCATGAAACCTTACCCTGATGTGTGCCAACAGGGCAAGAGGCAGTCAAACTACAATCTGCACAGGTTCAGGATGGTGGTGGTGGAATGTGCCTTTGGCCAACTAAAAACCAGATGGCACTGCATATGGATCCATTTGGACTGTAGTGTCTTGAATGCCAGACATGTGATTGGGGTATGTTATGTTTTACACTATATGTGAGCTTAAATGAGAGTACTTGAGGATGGAGTGGGTTACAGACTCACAATTATGAATCAGGGGGTATTTATAGACAACCAAAGAATGAACCTCTTGATGCCACAGGGGACTTTCTAGGAAAGGTCATAGAAGTACCATTTGCACTCATATATGAGCTGCATGGCAAATCCACTGGGGCTGAATACTGGATAGTCAGCATGGATTCACCAAAGGGAAGTCGTGCCTGACTAACCTAATTGCCTTCTATGATGAGATAACTGGCTCTGTGGATGAGGGGAAAGCAGTGGATGTGTTATTCCTTGACTTTAGCAAAGCTTTTGATACAGTCTCCCACAGTATTCTTGCCGCCAAGTTAAAGAAATATGGGCTGGATGAATGGACTGTAAGGTGGATAGAAAGCTGGCTAGATCGTCGGGCTCAACGGGTAGTGATCAATGGCTCCATGTCTAGTTGGCAGCCGGTTTCAAGCGGAGTGCCCCAAGGGTCGGTCCTGGGGCCGGTTTTGTTTAATATCTTTATTAATGATCTGGAGGATGGTGTGGACTGCACTCTCAGCAAGTTTGCAGATGACACTAAACTAGGAGGCGTGGTAGATACACTAGAGGGTAGGGATCGGATACAGAGGGACCTAGACAAATTAGAGGATTGGGCCAAAAAAAACCTGATGAGGTTCAACAAGGATAAGTGCAGAGTCCTGCACTTAGGACGGAAGAATCCCATGCACTGCTACAGACTAGGGACCGAATGGCTAGGTAGCAGTTCTGCAGAAAAGGACCTAGGGGTCACAGTGGACGAGAAGCTGGATATGAGTCAACAGTGTGCTCTTGTTGCCAAGAAGGCTAACGGCATTTTGGGCTGTATAAGTAGGGGCATTGCCAGCAGATCGAGGAACGTGATCGTTCCCCTTTATTCGACATTGGTGAGGCCTCATCTGGAATACTGTGTCCAATTTTGGGCCCCACACTACAAGAAGGATGTGGAAAAATTGGAAAGAGTCCAGCGGAGGGCAACAAAAATGATTAGGGGTCTGGAGCACATGACTTATGAGGAGAGGCTGAGGGAACTGGGATTGTTTAGTCTCCAGAAGAGAAGAATGAGGGGGGATTTGATAGCAGCCTTCAACTACCTGAAGGGAGGTTCCAAAGAGGATGGAGCTCGGCTGTTCTCAGTGGTGGCAGATGACAGAACAAGGAGCAATGGTCTCAAGTTGCAGTGGGGGAGGTCCAGGTTGGATATTAGGAAACACTATTTCACTAGGAGGGTGGTGAAGCACTGGAATGCGTTACCTAGGGAGGTGGTGGAGTCTCCTTCCTTGGAGGTTTTTAAGGCCCGGCTTGACAAAGCCCTGGCTGGGATGATTTAGTTGGGAATTGGTCCTGCTTTGAGCAGGGGGTTGGACTAGATGACCTCTTGAGGTCCCTTCCAACCCTGATATTCTATGATTCTATGATTCTATGGATACATGATAAATTTGAGCTGCTATATGGTGCATTGAGGCTGTTGCTTTGTATTCAAATGTAGCATTTATGCAGGTGTTCAAGAAATAAAGATTCCTGTATTTTTACCTTTACTGAAATTCAACTGATGCTAAAAAAGTGGCATATCAGATGCCCTCACCTGAAAGGATGTGCAAAGAAAAGACATAAGATAAAACCAGGTCATTCGTATGGACTGTACAAATCATTTGTCTGTTCTATTTCTGGCGCATTGGATCAGTGGAGTATAGAGTGAAGCTGATACTGCTGATGGTGTGAGGGTCTATGGTTCCGTGACTGGCTCCCCCAGGAATATTTCTGCATATTTTGTAGTACATGATCATTTCGAGGTAGTTCCATGAGGCTCACGATTCCTGGGGGTTCGCCCTCCCGGCTCATGATTTTGAATAGTGCCTCATATTTGTCCCTGTGAAACTCCATGTGTTGCTCCCCCATCTCATGATTATGGTGGAGATACTCTGACAGCAACTCATCCTTCCTTCACTTTCCTCAGCCTTCTTCTCCTCCTTCAATTCCATGTGCTTTTCTGACTGCCTGGAGTATTCTTTATGCACCTCCATCATCATATCATGCCTGCTCCTCCATTGCTTTGACCTCAAATTCAGAATTCTGTTACTGACAATGAGTGGTCTGTTAGTTGCTGGGCCATGCTTGGTGCGTCAAATACTATTTCTCTCAGACAGAGGGGGGGAAATTTGGCAAGTGCCCTTGAATTCTTACAATTTTATTCTCTGAGTCACAAGCCAAAAGTAACCATTTTTATCTCAAAAGAATGCTAGTCTGTTGGCTTACTCATTCTGCCATCAAATTTGTGCCTGCTGAGAACTTTTCTAAATCAGTTATTTCAGGATAAGAAACGGTCAGTTAATTTTACCTTTCCAACTACTAGAAGACAGAGCAGCAGTGGTGACTATGTTGCACCCTTTTCAGTTTGCTGCAGCCTCTCAAGACATTGTGCTACTTCAGATACCAGAATGGAAGAAGTCCAGGCATCGGAGAGGAGACCCTCAATTTAGGTCAGGGAAATCTTTCCACATCTTGTGATAGATAAACGGATAATTGACTAGGCAGGGATTGCAAGTTACAACACTGGCAGGCAGAGGCTTGCCTTTCTAAGGAATCTCAAAGACTGCCTGGAATTTTTACGGAGCGAAAAATTCTGTTTTATTACTCTCCAGCAATGGACCAAAATCAGATCAACAATAAGCTGGCTTCTGCAGTAGTGACAGGGTGCCTTCACATCCAAATGGCGTGGAAGGGTAATGAATGCCTTCAAACGTAGTTTTATAGCAATTTACATGTTGGCAGGGATAGAGCCACAAATGTTTTATCATTTTTATATTCATGCTTTTTCATTAAGAAAAAGCTACTGCGTTCATGTGCTATGAAATGCCGGTTTGCATTTCTTCCCCTGCCCCAATCTGTCTGCCATTTTGAATAGCATGATCAGGAGAGGGAGGAGAGCAAAGGACGGGGAAGTGGACAAGTATAAATGCACTCCTTCAGCCCACAACTAACACCCAAGAGCTAGGATTAAAGGCTACAAACTTGCTCAAATATTTCATAACAACAACAAAGAGGCAACCTCCATTTTACCAGCCTGAGATACCAAGACCTCTTCCATTGGTGTGGGAAACCTCCTCTGCACTATGCTCTTCCTAGGATGTATAAGGGAACAGCTCCTGTGAATCAGAGCCAAGCTCAGCTCGCAGGCTAGGGCCACCCACCCCTGCCTCTCCCTGATGGCTGGCTGTCTTGGGTGGGCTGGGTCATGTCTTGACAGACATACAAATTCTGAACCCACACCCATCCCAGCTCCACAGAGAAGTCCATGCTGAAATGGGGCTCCATGATTGCGTGGCTGCTCAGAACTTGGTCACTGTAAAATGGATAGGTTGTTGGGGCACCACCATCTGCCTTATTCTTATCCCTGGCCATCTGATAATTCACCTTGAGCCACTTTAACTTCTCCCTGCACTATTGTCCTACCTGTTCAATCCAGAGTTCAGCCAGTAGCTGCTTAGATATACCTTTGTACAGTTCAATGTTCCTCTTTGTACTGTTAAAAGTTGTGAGTTTTGCTCACTTCAGTCCAAAGCTGCACCAAGATTCTAATGTGTTCATGTGACCAAGTGGCGACAGGCTGATACATGGGCTTCTTAGAGACTATTGCTTTGCTGTATCAAACACCGCAGATGGGTGAATCTAGACAAACTGCAAGTAGGATGGAACCGTGGATGCTGAGCAAAAGGATATGAAGGTAGATTAGCTGTGCTCTGATCCCTGATTAGAAGCAGACAGCAAGGTAGTAAAAAAGGAGGGCTCATGGGAATTGGAGGACCATGAAATCTTGATTGTTGTGGATGCCCGTGAATTCACATTTTCACTGCATTAACTTTATGGTCTGCCCTATAGCTCAGAGCATGGTGGCTGCATTGCTGTGTGGCACTGACAGCTGTGTGAATGTGTACCATGTTATGCAGGGAACAAGGGTTGGACATGATGTTAGCATGCAGTGAAGACAAGGCCTGGCTCTAACATCCTTCCATTGTCATAAACTAGTCTGCCCTCACTAACCGAATGGAAAAGCAGAACTTGAATATTCTAGGTAATATGATAAGCTTCACTGAGAAAGTACATAATCCTCCTATCACACTGGGGAACCACTGTTTGAGTTTTGGAAGGTACATAGTAACTGACTGGTTAATATATGGTTGCCCCCAGATTTGTACTTTCATAGCAATATCATAATCCACATCATGAGAAGTTTTTCAGATTAGAGGCGCACCAGCGCAAGTCACTCTTATGGCACTGCATCCAAACTAGGGGTTGAAATTACCAGTGTTAACAAGTCTGACCAAGTGAACGTAAAAAGGAAAAATGTATCCATAGCAGGATCAATGGCACTGTGTTACAAACACAGTAAAATTTACCCACCAAAGGAGATGTATCATTTACATAACAGTGATTCAGTCACAATTATAAAGGTTCCCAAACAAACAAAGGCTTCATTTATTTCTGCTGGAGTTTTTACCAAGGAAAAAACACTGGACATGCATGTCTTTAGATATAAATTTAGCAGGTCACTTATCTGACAATCTATATACAAATGAAAAACACATAAATAGGATTTTGGCAAATTAATGAAAAGTAAGAACATAGATTTCTTTCCTTCCTCCCCAAACAAACAAAATTAGAAAAGCATATATTTTTGTAGGCCACAATAGTTTCATATTTGATCAACTAAAGTCATCTACATATAGTAGGAACATTCTTCAAAATAAAATGCTTGCCCTAAAGTTATTAATATAATCCTATTTTTGAAAGGTAATAGAGACCAAACAAGCAGAGCTTTCCGAAAATAATGGATGACTTCAGGAACTCTGCTCAGCTGACCAGAATTATGTAATTTGCGTAAATCAATCCCTCATACAGTGTATTGAAAGACAGCTGGAAACAACTGACTCAGCGGGTAGCAAGTATAACCACATAGGACAAGACTATAAACTGTTCAGTGAAAATCCCCTTGGATTGCCAATGCACCTATATTCCCCTGACTGTTTCAACATTCTACATAGTTGTATTAATAGGTAAAACAGGTAACTTTGGGACAGGCACTAAAAATCTCTCTATAGGTCAAAAAGCTAAAGTATGGGGCTAGGAGCCAAGAGAGTTTTCAGTTCTATTCCCTTTTCTGCCACTGAGATTCTGTATGGCATAAGGCAAGACACTTCACCACACTGTGCTCCAATTTCCCCATCTGTGAAACTGAGATAATGGATCAGTTACTGCACAAAGGTATTGAAAGCATTAATTAAGGTACTGTTCCTTTTTTCTACACTTGATTCCAATATACCACTCTTCTTAAACATGCAATGATCCTATTACCATCAATGAGACTTCCCACACATGCAGGGGTGAAAGTAACTTAAAGGACTTACCGGTACACCAGAGTCCTGAGCGGGGGTGTGGCCTCAACCGGAAGAGGAGTGGTCTCAACCGGAAGAGGCGGGGCCTTTCAAGATTTAAAGGCCCTGGGGCTCCGGCTGTGGCTGGGAGCCCCAGCACCTTTAAATCACACCGGAGCTCCCAGCTGCAGAGGCGGCTCGGAGCCCCGGCGCTCAGGGGCGAATTAAAGGGCCCGGGGCTCCGGCCACCACGGAGCTCCAGGCCCTTTAAATCACCGCAGGACCCCGCCTGCCAGAGCTCCGGCGGGGATTTAAAGGGCCCGGGGCTCCCCGCAGCAGCAGGATCGCCCGGCCCTTTAAATCCCCACCCGAGCCCGGCTGCCGGAGCTCCAGTGGGGATTTAAAGGGCCCGGGGCTCCCCGCAGCGGTTGGAGCCCTGGGCCCTTTAAATCACCGCTGTGGAAGCCGGTCCGGTCTGGCACGGCGTACTGGCTCTTGCCGGTACGCCGTACCGGACCGGCTTACTTTCACCCCTGCACACATGTAGGGAGAAAAGCAATATTAGAACGCAGGTCCAGCCTACAAATCAGATGGTATAAAATCCAGCCATGCCAGTCCATGGACAAAAGTCATAAAATAAATTATAGAAAATCTCATTAACCTCAGTGAATGAAAGGAAATGAAAAAAAACAAGGAAAGGCTCCTCCCCCAAAGCAAAAAGAGCAAGCAGGGATGTAGCAGATCTAGAAGAGAAAGCTAAAGAGAGCAAAGTGATTTTAAAAATGTATAAAAAAAACTAATTCCAAGGCCCATATTAATGAAGACACTGAGAAAACATCTCACACAAAAAATCTTTTAATTTCAAGAGATTAATTTATCTTGAGGAAGTACAAGTATTAGAAGGATATTTTCTTGGTTATTTTAACTAGTTTATTAAAGGGGAAAAAACCCACCTCTTCAAGAATAGTATTTATATGAGTAGTAGCTCCCCTTCTAATGAGACTGAAAATATTTCACCTTCAGCCTTACATTTCTCAGTGCCGCAGAGGCATCTTATGTCAATACCTCCCTACAGCTTGTTCTGTTTAACTGTATACAGAAAGAATCCCGCTACCAAATAAAGAAATAGCCTCTCATTTATTAATCACTTCCACTTAATTTGATCATTTGTTAATGTGATGCTCCAACTGATACATTTCCACAGGTACTTGTTGAAATAGTGAAGTCACTTGTTTATGACTAATTTTGATCATTGTCAGCTAAGAAATCCTGATTAGATTATCTGGTTATCTGGAAGCACACAGAATGAATTTACATGAAGCAGAAGAAAAAGGCCTTCCTTCCTGTCTTTTTTATGCCCCAATTTGCCTCTAATAGGGTTACCATATGTCCGGTTTTTCCCGGACATGTCCGGCTTTTCGGCAATCAAACCCCCGTCCGGGGGGAATTGCCAAAAGGCCGAACATGTCCGGGAAAATGCCGGCCGGGCACTTCCCCTCCCGCGGCTGCTCTGCTCCTCCCCTGACTCTTCGGCTCTGTTTAAGAGCCGAGCTGCCCGAGTGCTATGGGCTTCAGGCAGCCCCCTTGCCTCCGGACCCCAGCCGCCGGCCGGGCACTTCCCCTCCCGGGCTCCGGCGGCGCAGGGTCCGGAGGCATGGGGGCTGCCCAAAGCTGGTAGCGCTCGGGCAGCTCGGCTCTTAAACAGAGCCGAAGAGTCGGGGAGGAGCAGAGCCTCCGGCCACGGCGGCTCTGCTCCTCCCCTGACTCTTCGGTTCTGTTTAAGAGCCGAGCGCTACGGGCTTCGGGCAGCCCCCATGCCTCCGGACCCTGCGCCGCCGGAGCCCGGGAGGGGAAGTGCCCGGCCAGGGGTGCAGGGTCCGGAGGCATGGGGGCTGCCCGAAGCCCGAGCGCTACCGGCTTCACGGTTTGCCGGGCAGCCTCCAGACCCTGCGCCCCCGGCTGGGCGCTTCCCCTCCCGGGCTCCGCTGCGCTGGGGAAGCGCCGGCCGGGGGCGCAGGGTCTGGGGGCTGCCCGGCAAACTGTGAAGCCAGTAGCGCTCGGGCAGCCCTTTTCGCGTGGCTGGGAGTGGGAGGGAGGAGGGGGCAGAGTTAGGGCGGGGTTGGGGCGGGGAAGGGGCGGAGTTGGGGCGGGGCTGGGGTGGGAAATGGGCGGGGCCAGAGCCCCGTGGAGGGTCCTCTTTTTTTATTTGTTATATATGGTAACCCTAGCCTCTAAGGAGTGACAGAAATCATCTTGAAAGAAATAAAAAGAAAGGTATTTCTCCTCAAGGATATTGAGAGGAAAAAAAGACCAAAGAATACCCTCACCCTTTAGTCATCTTGACAAGGCAAAGCACTGAGGATTGGCACAGGCCATTGTGAGTGTTTTGTTGACAAACGGACTTGCCTGGCAGAGCAGCCAATCCAAAAAGCAAACAAAGAGGCAGAAAAGTCATTAACAGACAGCTGTATCTCTTGCTAGGTGATGGGAATGTGAAAATGTGAAGGGGCAACTTCCCATGAGCTCATGAAAGAAGTGGTTCAAATATTTTGGGCTAGAAGCAGGGATGGCCAAACCACAGCTTGTGAACCGCATGCAGCTCTTTTACAATTAAAAGAATACCCCACCCCGCCATTCTCCACCTACCAGATTGGAGTGGGGAGCTCAGGGTGGGGTAGTGGGGCTAGGGGCTTCTGCCCAGTGGCAAGGTGAGTCTCGGGGCTAGAGGCCCTCGGGGCACATCTGCTGGGGCTCAGAGCTTCACCCACACTATTAACTACCAACAATATGCCTAATTTGAATTTGTCTTGATTCAGATTCCAGCCATTTGTTCTTTTTATACTCTACTGCATTTATAATCTCACTTCAAGTACTTAGCTTTCAAAAGAAGGGGAGCTCACTTTCAGAGCTGAAGAGGATGCTAATTATATCATAGAAATATGTTCCTCCAACCTGACTAAGGCCTGGTCTACACTAGGCTTTTATGTCAAATTTAGCGCCGTTACATCGAATTAACCCTGTACCCGTCCACACCACGAAGCTATTTAGTTCGACATAGAGCTCTCTTAAATTTGACTTCTGTACTCCTCCAAAACGAGAGGAGTAGCGCTAAATTCGAAATGGCCATATCGAATTAGGCTAGGTGTGGATGGAAATCGACGGTAATAGCTCCGGGAGCTATCCCACAGTGCACCACTCTGTTGACGCTCTGGACAGCAGTCCGAGCTCGGATGCTCTGATCAGCCACACAGGAAAAGCCCCGGGAAAATTTGAATTCCTTTTCCTGTCTGGGCAGTTTGAATCTCATTCCCTGTTTGGACAGCGTGGCGAGCTCAGCAGCAGTGGCAACGATGCAGAGCTCTCCAGCAGAGATGGCCGTGCAATCTAATAGAAGGAGGGCCCCAGCATGGACTGATCGGGAAGTCTTGGATCTCATCGCTGTGTGGGGCGATGAGTCCGTGCTTTCAGAGCTGCGCTCCAAAAGACGGAATGCAAAGATCTACGAGAAGATCTCTAAAGCCATGGCAGAGAGAGGATACAGCCGGGATGCAACGCAGTGTCGCGTGAAAATCAAGGAGCTGAGACAAGGCTACCAAAAAACCAAAGAGGCAAACGGACGCTCCGGATCCCATCCCCACACATCCCGTTTCTACGAGGCACTGCATTCCATCCTAGGTGCGGCCGCCACCACTACCCCACCACTGACCGTGGACTCTGAGGATGGGATATTGTCCGCGACAGGTTCCTCGTCGGACATGTTAGCGGACGGGGAAGATGAAGAAGGAGATGAGGAGGACGAGGCAGTCGACAGCGCTGGCACCGTTGATTTCCCCGACAGCCAGGATCTCTTCATCACCCTTACCGAGATCCCCTACCAACCGTCCCCATCCCTTACCCCGGAGACAGAATCAGGGGAAGGATCAAGCAGTAAGTGCTTTAAATATCTAAACATTTATTTTTACAAGAATTGAAATATTTATAATATTAACAGTGGCTGTTTCTTAAAGTGCTTAAATATGTAAACAATTATCTGCAAAAAACTGGAATATTTACAATAGTAACAAAGGGTTTTTCATGATTTGTCTGCCTTAGGCTCTTCACAATTTAGTCCCAAGTATTTAAAAAATTTTTTACAATGTCCGGTAAGTCATGATTATGCTGCCCAAGACGCTCCACTCTTTAGTCCCAGTGCACCTACGTGAAAATCCGGTCAATATGGCCGGGGATGGAGGAGAAATCCTCATAGGAGAACTCCTCGTAGGTCTCATGAAGGTACATTTCCAGCCTGTTCATCAGGTTCCTGGGTAGGGCGATCTTATTGGGCCCTCCGTGGTAGGACACGTTACCGCGCCACGACACCATCAGATACTCTGGTATCATTGCCCTGCAGAGCATAGCGGCAAACGGCCCTGGTTTCTGAAGGCTTTCTCGAAACATCCTTTCCCTCTGGGACTCCGAGATCCTCAGCAGGGTGATGTCGCTCATTACGCCCTGCTTTGAATTAGGGAGGGGAATGTTAGTATTGGGACTGCTTTACAGCCACGCGGTGGAGGGAGAGGGGCAGCATACAGGGATCTTTCCCTGGAACAGCCGCGAGGGGGTGGGACAGGGGCATAGTTCATGCTGTCCTGATTGCTGGCAGCAGAGACTGGCATTGCTTTCAATGTGAAAGGAGGCCAGTGCTACTAGTACAGTTTTAAGCAGCCAGAAGTCTACGGCTTACCATGATTGCACGCTACAGAAGTTCAGGTGTCCTGCCACGCTTCTGAGATAACTGCAAGACCACTGCAGGACCCCAGGCACTGAAGGCGAGGGCCGAAAATTCGACCTTGTCCTGAGTGAGCATGTGAGAGGTGCAGTGCATGGTCTTGTTCACAGAGAAAGACTAGGTTCTTTGTACACAACTTCATTTATCTGTCTCAGGAATTCACTCCATTTTTCCCATTCACACAGACACATCTGCGACTGTCTCCCAACCCAGCCTGTCAGCACACTCCCAGAGGCTAGCGCAGATTAGGAGGAGGAAGAAGAAGACGCGGGAGGACATGTTCTCAGAACTAATGAGCTGCTCCCGAGCCCAGGCAGCCCAGCAGACACAGTGGAGGGAGAACTTGTCCCAAATGCACCGAGCAGTCATGGAACGGGAGGAGAGGTGGCGTCAGGAGGACCAGCAGGCTACTGAAAAGCTGCTTGGACTTCTGAGGGAGCAAACGGACACGCTCTGGCGCCTTGTGGATGTTCTGCAAGACCGGAGGCAGGAGGACAGAGCCCCGCTGCAGTCTATATCTAACCGCCCTCCCCCGCCACCAAGTCCCACACCCCCCTCACCCAAAGTACAAAGAAGGAGGGGCGGCAAGGGCCGTTAAAACTTTCAGTCAACCCCTGCAGACTGCTCTAGCACTAGAAGGCTCTCATTCCCCAAAATTTTAAAAGTCCTTTCCTACACACCTCACAGAAGCCCCCGTGCAAGTTTCAACCCCCACGTTTCATGTCTGGTTCATAATAAAATATTCGTTTTTGTTAATTACTGTTTCCATGATTTTATTTTGGAGGAGAGTCTGTCTGAACGAGGGGAAGGGGCATGGTAATTGGACAGGACAGTCACCTTTACCAGGGTACAGAGGCGGGGTCAGGTCCAGGATCAGGACACATACCCAGTGCAGTGACTAGTGACCCTGTTCAATCTGGGAGGTGGTTTTCATGTTCTGGGGGGGGGGGGGTGGTGGGTTGCTCTGTGACTTTGTGGCGGGGGAGGGCAGTTACAGATCTAATGCATCACAGAGCCCCGCAGCAGGGGAGCTGTAACCCTCCTCCCCCTGCCAGACAGTCACATAGCCGACACATACACGCTGTCCCGCCCAGGAGGGCTGGCAGGCTCTGTTGAAACAACCAGTCCACCACTGCGGAACCCGTCATTCCTGGAGTTTAGAAGCATCATTTGCATCACAACACTAAACCCGCACCCCGCCACAGTCTGCGTCCCAGGTTTAAAACATTCCCGCGAAAACAGTAATAAAGACAACGGTGTTCATTAACAAAACAGAACAGATTTTATTTTTTGGGAAGGGGGTGAAGGGGGTATGTAACTGGAGAGGATAGTCAACGGTAACTGGGTAAAGAAACGGTGGCAAGTTCCGGTTCTGAGTCCACAAACTTAAAATTCACTGGTGACCCTGCTCAGTCTGGAAACTGTCTTTCAAAGCCTCCCGGATGCACAGTGCGTCCCGCTGAGCTCTTCTAATCTCCCGGCTGTCTGGCTGGGAGTAATCAGCAGCCAGGCGATTTGCCTCAACCTCCCACCCCGCCATAAAGGTCTCCCCCTTGCTCTCACACAGATTGTGGAGCACACAGCAAGCTGCAATAACAATGGGGATATTGGTTTCGCTGAGATCACAGCGAGTCAGTAAGCTTCTCCATCTCCCCTTGAGACGGCCAAAAGCACACTCCACCACCATTCTGCACTTGCTGAGCCGGTAGTTGAACAGTTCTTTTTCTGTGTCCAGGGCGCCAGTATAGGGCTTCATGAGCCAGGGCATTAGCGGGTATGCTGGGTCCCCGAGGATCACTGTAGGCATCTCCACATCCCCAACAGTTATTTTGTGGTCCGGGAAGTAAATACCTTCCTGCAGCCGTCTAAACAGACCAGAGTTCCTGAACATGCGAGCGTCATGAACCTTGCCCGGCCATCCAACGTTGATGTTAGTAAAACGTCCCTTATGGTCCACCAGTGCTTGCAGCACCATTGAAAAGTAGCCCTTTCGGTTGATGTACTGGCTGGCCTGGTGGTCCGGTCCCAGGATAGGGATGTGAGTCCCATCTATAGCCCCACCGCAGTTTGGGAATCCCATCGCGGCGAAGCCATCTATGATGGCCTGCGCGTTTCCCAGGGTCACTACCTTTGACAGCAGTACCTTCACGATTGCCTTGGCTACTTGCATGACAACAACCCCAACGGTAGATTTGCCCACGCCAAACTGGTTCGCGACTGACCGGTAGCTGTCCGGCGTTGCAAGCTTCCAGAGGGCTATGGCCACTCGCTTCTGGACACTCAGGGCTGCTCGCATCCGGGTGTCCTTGCGCTTCAGGGCAGGGGACAGCAACTCACAAAGTTCGAGGAAAGTCCCCTTCCGCATGCCAAAGTTTCGCAGCCACTGGGATTCATCCCAGACCTGAAGCACTATGCGGTCCCACCAGTCCGTGCTTGTTTCACGGGCCCAGAATCGCCGTTCCACAGTATCCACAAGACCCATTGCCACCGTGATGTCCTCGGCACTGGGTGTCGTGGTTTCAGACAGGCGTGTGCTACTCTCGGAGTTCAGGTCCTCACCCCGGTGCCATAGCCTCCTCGCCTGATTTCTCTCTATCTGCCTCAGTGAAAGGTCGATGATGAGCTGCGATGCGTTGACAACGGCCACAACTGCAGCGATGGTCGCAGCGGGATCCATGCTCGCAGTGCTGTGGCGTCCGCGCTGTCACTGACCAGAAAAGTGCGCAAACTGATTTCCCGCCGGCGCTTTCAGGGAGGGAGGGCGGGAGTGACGGTTGGATGACGACAGTTACCCAAAAGCACCCTCGACACATTTTTTTACCCAGAAGGCAATGGCGGCTCGACCCAGAATTCCAATGGGCAGCGGAGACTGCGGGAACTGTGGGATAGCTGCCCACAGTGCACCGCTTCCAATGTCGACGCTTGCCCCGTTAGTGTGGACTGACAAAGTCGAATTATTGTCCTTAGTGTGGACACACATGTTCGACTTTGTAATATCGATTCCACATATTCGATTTAACTAAAATCGAACTACTCTCGTAGTGTAGACATACCCTAAGTTCTTGGTATGTTCTGATAGCCCATTGAAATGAACAGACAATCTATCAAAAATAATAATGGTGACAAGCATGTTTTGGTAGCAGAGAAGAGGTTAAACAAGCAACATATTAATTTTCATCCTGCTTTTATATTAGCTTCAAGAGTGCTAGAGACAGTCAAAAGAGTCAGTAAATAAAGTTCACTCATGACTTGCTGCGCAACCTGATTGTGGTCTAAATACTGCTGCTGCTGTAAAAAGTACCTCTTTCCTACAAGTAAATAGTTTCAGGTTTCCAAACCCATAATATTAGTTGTTTCCTACCTAAATGTATAAAATTGAAAGGAAGTTCAGCTTTAATGAGCATGTCTGGTTTACCGGATACAAGAAGACAACACTAAGTAATTACAAATTCCTTGCTGCAGAGAAGTATTAGAAAAATTCCACTAAGTATGATTTTGAGTTTCAACTTATGGAAGATGCGTGTGCTCAGCACCTCTGACAATCAGGTGCCTACATAAGGAGTTAGGTGTCTATGTATTAAAGGATCCAAATCTGAGCTTTATGGCCATACTGTTTAAACCCAGTATATTCTGGGCATAGAATCAGGCCCCAGGCTACCTGTAGTACAGATCAGGCCACACTATAGGTGGTACAGGCTACCTGTAGCAATGCACTTACCTCCCTGATGCAGTATTGCCAACCTCAAGAGATCAAAAATAATGAATCAGACCTCTCCCCCCAAAATAAATAATAATAATAATCAGAAGATTGGTCCCAAATCATGAGTTTTTCAAAAAGATTATATTGTGGTTTTGGTCTGTCTTTGGGTTTTTGAACTGCCCCATCACTCGTGTGTGTGTTTGCATATGTACATGCTTATGGAGATACTCACCACGCCGCTGCCCCGCAGAGATATGGAGGTTGTCCTCTTTACTGCCGCTCTGTCCTGCAGTGGTGTGTCCTTCCAGTGACTTGGCCCTCTAGTCATGTCAGGTATTCAAGTCTCTCTCTTTGGGGGGCATGTATAAAGAGTCCAGCAATAGGGGAGCCTTCAGGATTAAGCAGGGTCCTCAGGGTTCCCCCCACATTGGGTCATGATCTCACATCTCAGACACTCTTCTCTTCAGTGTCTTCTCCCCTCAACCAGGTTCCTCACATCAGGGACAGGCCTCTGTAACTGTCCCTCTTTGGAGATTGCTTTGGGAGCCCAGGCCCTGCTTCTCCACCAAGCTCCAATCCAGAGCCAAGTGGTAGGCAGCTAAAACCTGCTCCCTGAGGTGCTCTGCAGCTGCCTCCCTGGATCGCTTCCTACCACTGGCTTCTCTTCCCCAGGGTAAAGGAAAGAGCTAACACACAAAAATGAAGTCTCTGCCTTCAGAGAGTCACAGGCACCTTGTTTGCAGGCTTGATCAGGCCACTCTTGCCAGGTCTCAGGCAGCAAGAGCTCAGTGGTGCTGCTTCCTCAGGAGCTGAGAGCGTAGTAGGTTAGCTCACCTCCTCTGTCTGCCTGCCTGCCTCCCCCACACGTAAATTCTGCTCCCACCCAGCCCCCATCAGTTCAGTCTCACAGCCTCACCTCGGATCCTCCTGGGGTTCTTCACCCCATCTCCCAGGCCTGGATGTCTGCAGTGGGGTCCCCTTCTCCCCTTTCCAGGCTTGGGGGGGAACCTCCAAAGGCTCTTCAACCCCCTCTGCTCCTTCCTGGGCCTGATGTTACAGGGAGGGAGAGAGAGATGGGGGATGAGGGAGGAGCAGAGAGGAACCATCCCGTTGCTCACTGGAGGGGAGGGGAGAAAGGCGAGAAGGGAGCAGATCCACCCTGTGCTGGACTCTTTCTGCTCCCTCCTTCGCCCTCCCCTCCTGTGAGAATGGTGTCTGTTGCTGATAAGGGGGCAGGAAGGGAGAGAGCTCTTCCTGCAACAACTGGATGGCTGCTCTGCTCTAGGAGACAGGGAAGTGGGTCAGGCAGCCAATCAGTGGAGATTTTCATCCAGCGGGTTGTTCCCTCTCATGAGAAGTTGGTTTAGCCCCCAGCTTTACCAAAAACTGCATCCCTTGTGGGGGTAACAAAAGGCCAAAATGGCCAATGCTGTCCAATGAAAACTAGCTAAGTCTTTCCCCAGTCTCCTGAGTCCCAGGCATCTCATACAGGTCTGTGTCAATTCATACCGTGGCACAGGGAGGAGTTCAAGAGGAATTTCCACATGTTCTACAAGAAGCTCCAGCTTGGGTCTCTGGAAGGAAGCAGACTCTCTGTCCAGACTCCATTCCCGTGCTGCTCCTTTACCAAGGATTCTTCCTTCACCTTTCCCAGTTTCCACCCTACTCTAGAGCTTCTAACAAACACCACAACACAAGAAAGAAGCCAATAAAGTCCCAAAATAAACCAACTTTCTCCTCTCTTGTTTCCTTCTACTCATTCATCCAGCTTTTCCCAATGCTTCCTCCAAAGCCCTTTGGTGGAGAGACTCAGAAGCAGCTCTTCCTCCCCTCAGAGCTCTGCCTCACACTGAGTGGGGTGGGGAGGAGATTTTCAATGTCTCCAGTTTCAATTTACTTCAACCACTGGCTCCTTATGTCACTACCCCACATTCCAGGATGCATTCATCTGAGGCCTGCTACTCCCATTAGTTCTTTGCAGGCAGTAATCATGTGATAACCGGGCGGGAGGGGGGGGGGGAGAGAATCCTTTCATGGACCAGTAACTGGTTAAAAGACAGGAAACGAAGGGTAGGAATAAATGGTCAGTTTTCAGAATGGAGAGAGATAAATAGCAGGGTCCCCCACAGATCTGTAATGGGACAGTGCTGTTCAACATATTAATAAGTTATCTTGAATAAGGGGTAAACAGTGAGGTGGCAAAGTTTGCAGACTATACAAGATTGTTTAAGTTAAGTCCAAAGCAGACTGCAAAGAGTTACAAAGTGACCTCACAAAATTGCGTGACTGGGAAACAAAATGGCTGATGATATTCAATGTAGATAAATGCAAAATAATGCACTTTGGAAAACATAATCCCAAATCTCTCTCTATATCTATTAAAAATAATGGGGTCTAAATTAGCTGTTACCATTCAAGAAAGAGCTTGGAGTTGTTGTGGATAGTTCTCTGAAAACATCCACTCAGTGTCCAGCAGCAGTCAAAAAAAGTTAACAGAATGTTAGGAACCATCAGGAAAGGGATAGATAATAAGACAGTAAATATCATAATGTCATTATATAAATCCATAGTACACCCACATCTTGAATACTAGGTCCACTTATCTCAAAAAATATATAGTAGAATTGGAAAAGGTGCAGAGAAGGGAAACAAAAGTGATTAGGGGTATGGAACAGCTGCCATGTGAGGAGAGATTAAAAGGGCCAAGACTTTTCAGCCTGGAAAAGAGACAACTAAGGAGGGATATGATAGCAGTCTATAAAATCATGAACGGTGTGGAGAAAGAATAAGGAAGTGTTATTTACCCCTTCACATAACACAAGAACCAGGGGTCATGCTATGAAATTAATAGGCAGCATATTTTAAACAAATTTAAGGAAGTATTGCTTCACACAGCCAACCTGCAGACCTCATTGTCAGGGGGTGTTGTGAAGGCCAAAAGAAAAACCTTTTTTTTTTTTTTTTTAAACCAAAGAATTAGATGAGTTCATGGAGATAGCCATTGATGGACCTATTAGCCAAAATGGTCAGCCTCATGGTTTGGGTGTCCCTAGGTCTCTGACTGCCAGATGCTGGGTCTAGATAACAGAGGATGGATCATTTGATAATTGCCCTGCTCTGTTCACTCCCTCTGAAGCATCTGTCATTGGCCATTGTTGGAAGACAGGATACTGAGCTAGATGGACCATTGGTCTGACCCAGTATGGCTGTTCTTATACTACAATGGGCTGCCACAGTAACTGGACCCTGGGCCAGTCCTTAGAGAGCCAACAAACCCTGTTACCTGACTATTTAGCCATATGGTGCTGAAGTGGTACCATGTATGCCATTTGCACTGTTTCCTTAGACAGGGATTTTTTTCAGAGAACTATGGTATAGATTATCTCAAGGCTATTATTAGTTTGGCCTCAGTTGTAATGTGCAGCGTCTTAGGTAGGCTTGGAAGGATTAGATGTTTATGTCACCGTGCATACAAAAAAAAATTCCATCCATCATAATAGAAATTTACAGAGAAGCAAAGTAAGAAAAATGCTGCTTGAGAACTTATTAGAGTTTGATTTAAGGATATTTACTGTGTATATTTTGACAACTGATGTTGACAATTTGTGTTTTAACTGTTATACAGCTTTAACTTTTTGAACCTCAATGTCTACAGTCATTAAGTGATTATTGTTTGACCCCCTCCATAATTTCCTGTAACTGTGGAAATTTAAGTCAATATTTTTTTTAAAACTGCTTAAAATAAACATCAATATTATCCCTCAAAAGTATTTAAAAAAATTCTGCCAAGCCTAGTCTTTTGGCTACCACCATTTTTCCTGGCAAAGAAATGTTGGAGTGGGATGTACAGGTAACTGCAATAGTTTGATGGTACTTAAGAAAATGATATGCAAGTAAAATCTACTTAATTTAAAACAAAAAAAAATCAGTTAAAGGCTAAAGGGGTCATTTCATGGCTGGTTGAAGTAAAATTGGACCTGCCAGCTTTCTTTTGGACACCGTGTGTGCCTGCATGACACTGCTGCTGTTCCCCACTGAGCCTGTCATCTTATTTCTTCTGAGGAGGCAAGACATTCACAGTTGCTTCAGCCCTACTCACTGTCTTGAGAATGTCAAGGCACCGGATCCATGTCAGTTTGAATGCTCAACCTCCTCACATGAATGCAGGAGTCAGGTTCAAACAGAGACCATGTAACAGAGATGTAGGTGGCCGCAGAGGAACCCAGTGCTATGGACAGTCCTTGTGAGGTCACCTACGAACACTACTGGTTGAATAATATTCATGAATAGTTTATTCAATTATTTATCACTTGACAGGAAAAAAACGTTAGTTGTGAAGAAAGGATGTTTTGTCTTGTTTTATTTTTCCTTATTCAACCAGTTCTACAGGTGGTCAAAACATATTCATGAAATAAATAAATTCCAATGTTTTTTGTAGGATAGCAAATATATGTTATATGAGAATAATCTTGTTCCATCATCCGACCAGCGTGACTCAGGAAGGTAAATGTGGATAAAGGATTATAGTTTCAAGCTTTGTTTTCAAATGCTAGATTTCCACAGAGATCAGCATGACAAGGTAAGAAAGGATTTCCATTTTAAAATAATACAATTGACTATTAATCTCAAATTGTCCATTTAAGTCAAAAAGATCAAATTTTACTGCACCTTCTGACAAGGACAGCCGATTAGCACATAAATCAAATCCTTCTTGTGCTTTATTTGACTAGTCAGAAGGGGAGTTGAGTTGATCCTCCATATTCCTTCCTCCCTCTCCTACTTTTCAATACTCATCTCTACAATTAAACTAGCTTCTGTGTTTCCTATTCACAATCATTCCACCTTTGAACTTTGTAGCATATGTTTGAGTGTAGGAAGACACCACCCACCTCACCTTTATGAATTTGTTTTCTCCTTTAGGCCTCATTACATTAACTTTTAACTAGTTTTATATATATATATTGGGCATTAACTTTTTAACTTTCAAAGTACCTTATCAGATTCTTTTTATGTGTTTGGTCTCATTAAAAAACACCCTGTTCCCAACCTGAACAAATAATGTCCAAAGGACCTTGAGAGGATAAAGAACTGCTTTTGCAACAGGCACTAGAGCTGCGTGGATTGGTGGGGAAGCCACATTTCAGTTTTAAATACTTGCCAGAAATCAAAATGCTCTTATTGTGCTTTCTTCAATTCTGTTTGCAACAAAGATTACAAGACAACAGAGACCAAGGAACAGTGCAGGGTGTGGTTACTCACTGGACTATACAACTGTCTGTCATAATGTATCAGGGCAGCCACCTCTTGAGCATCCCGACAGGGCCAGAGGTGGCTTTGCACACCCTGCCTCTGTTTTCCCTCCTCAGGGCCCTACAAACTCCACACAGTCTTTCTTGTGGCTAACACCAGCCTTCACCTGGGGCTGATTTAATAACGGAGACAATTCAAAAACAGTCCTCAAAGTCCCAGTCTTAAAGTCCATCACCACAACCCAAAAGCTCATACTCAGCTCTGGCTCTTCTACCCCACACGGAGCTCTTCTGACTGTCCTTCACAAAGCTTCCACTCCCAGCCTTTCCTAGCTGCCTCTCAGCCACCTGGCTCTGGCTTCTTTCTCCTGTCAGCATCTCCTCTTTTCTGAGGGAGAAGGCAGTATATATACTGTGCTTCTTCAGGGACATCCTCCCAGTTGGCTTCTGATCCCAGGCCCTTACAGGGACAGTGTCCTGAGTTTTCCCGGATCCAACTACTAATTCCCGGGACTGCGGCCTCTCTTCTGGCTTCAGCTATTTGATACATCTTTGCTTGCATCTAGGCTTACAGAGCCAGTATATCCCACTACACATTAAATTCAGAATTCGTGGCCCAATCAGATTTATCAGCATTTGTGATTCTATATACCATAGTAATCCCCTTCGATCCTTCAATATCACCATTTATGATACAATGATGTTGATGAATCTTGAGGGGACATGTTTTTCCCTAGAGATCTTTACAGAATAAATTAAATTGAATGGGAAGGTTTAAAAATGCATACATTTCATGTCACTATTATGCAAAAAACTTGGTCTGAGTTAATAAAATGACAGGAGCAGTTTTATGAGGAACTACATTGACCAGAAAAAAAAAATTACTTTTGCATACTTACTGAAAAATGCATGCAACCCCAGCTCAGAATCTCCATGCCTGTTGTGGTATATAGAAACTGTGTTAAAATCATGATCTAACCTAATGCTTTTAATTCTCAGGTGTTTTTCTGATCCTACTTGCAGACTAGGGTGCTCTGTATGGAAGCATGCAATCTGGGCCTAGCAACAGTCAGTGCTGCAGATAGCCAGCCTAGTCCAGTAAGATGGGGTGAATTGTGGCTCTCTGTTTTAGGGAGCAGCCTGCTTTGTCTCTTTGTTTTTGTGTTCTTGTGTATTATCATTCTGAATTCTAAGAATGAATGTACTGTTACATTGCAACCTTCCAGCAAGACTATTTTATGTTTTTATCTAACTTCTCTGCATTTATGACATGAACATAACAGCTGTGACCAAGCAAAAGCTCCAGCACTGACCACCTACATACTCTGAAAACCACAACATTCCACTCTGAACTAAATAAGACATAGCTGGCCAAATTAAGAGTCAATTTTTAGACATAACCTCAGCCTCCTGAAGGACTAGACTACACACAGAAAATTGCACTGATGTACCTGAATCTGTTTCTAATCAATTTAGTTAAATCAATGCACAACCCCTTTGTTTGTGCACTCTCAATTACTTTAAGAGTATCTGATATCAATTTACCTTAATTCATCAATAAATTGGTCACATCTTTCCAATGTGGAAAAGGCAGTGGGGGAGAGGAGGGTCAGTTGTCTCTACAGCAGCATTCCCCCCTTCTCTTCTACACTTTGGGGGGCTCTCTATGGGGCTGTCTTCACTGCACAGTTAAGCAAGGTGATTGGCACCCAGGTCTGAGTACATAGGTTAGCCTAGCCCAGGTGCAGACATCCCAGCTGCATAGAGCTACTAGTGTTACTGGCTCTGCACTTGCCCAGGGGTGTGGGGGGAGTATAGCACAAAGAACCATGAGGTGAGGTGCTCTAGGATTATTTCCTAATCAGTTGCAAGATAATTATTATTTTCTTTGGGGGAATTGTGGGCAGGGCACTGGAAGTCTGTCAGGTGATTTAGCTTGTGTCCTCACTGTAAAGTGGGTGGGTTCCAGCCCAAGTTGAAGTGGAGTTCAGGCTCTAACCTATACCCCAGCCATGGAAGCTGGGCTGAAAATACCTCTAAATCTGCATCCAGAGGTTTTTCTGTTTGAAAGGTAGGCCTAAAACTCAGGTAAAAGCTGAGTTAACTGTGCAGTGCAGATATACCCTATGAGTCTAGGGGTTCACAGGGTGGGGGAGGGGAGCCAGCTGGCTGAGAGAGAAGAGGGTGAACTGGGGTTGGTCAGGAGCAGAAACCCATTGTTCCCCTACTAGCTCCAGGGAAATTCCCCAATAAAGTTAGCTAGATCCAGGCCTTCTAGCTGGGGAATCCAACCTTTAAAGAGGGGTACCTCAGGCAACTGCTTCCTGAGTAGCCCCGTCAAAAGCTCTGCCTAAAAAACTATGATTTAAGGTGTTAGACCTTAAGATGGAGCGTACGTTTGAACTCTACTAGTTCAGCACATACTACACACAATCCAATGTGCCTTGTCCACACTAGACTTTTCAAATGTGTTAGCTTGTGCGAATACCATACATTTTAATTTTTTATCCTAGCCTAGACAAGACTAAAGGGTCCTCAGTCAGGCTCTTTAGCTGACATAAAAGCTGCCTGCACAGATAGCCCTGGCCTCCTGTCTATCCACCAGGATCCATGAGATTTGCAAGCTTGCCCTATGGCCTGTTCTCTGTGTGGTGGGGGGCAACTCCACCCCCCCCCCCCCCACCATGAGAAAAAAATGCAGGGGGAACTTCTCAGAGATTTCCCTCTCTTGAGCCCTTATCCCATGGGCTTTCCTGTGGGAGGGGGTAGTCAGGCCATATTTTTCTGATATGACAATAAAAAGAGCATAAAAAAGGAAAGAAGGGTGGCAGGAAGACAGACAGTTGAGGCTTTGAAACGCACAAGACTTCAGCAGACTGAGCTCTCTTTCTCTAGGAGCCCAAACTGGTCCTGGATTCCCTAGTAGTACATCATCTAGATACTGCAGAAAATCAGATTCTGCTACAGAAAAATCCTACAGATTATGGATTAATAGCAACTATCATGTGTTAGATTCGACAATCAAGTTTCAATGGGTATGAAAGTCAAAACTTCATGGTGAATATGAATCTTGGGGTGAACCTCAAAAAGCATAAATAATTGTCTATTATCACAGGAGCTGTGTAATGTCCTGATTCTCAATCAAATTCCAATGTGCTATAAAATTGACTACACACACTATTCTGCAGCAGCTTATTTCTGCAGTGTTTAGGTCTTGTTTACATTAACTTCACATTGGTGTAACTACATTGCCCGCAGTTAAACTGGTGTACATTTCCTTAATAAAAATATAGCCTGAGGGTTGGTCTACATATAAACTTATACCAAAATGACTAAACTTGTTTTAATGCACACCTTTTGTTATATGGTGCAAGCTCATGTGTGGACCCTTATTTAAAATTAAAAGTACCTATTTCAATTTAGTTTAAGTTGCTTTTTTTCCTCTCGCCACTCATGCAAGAAAAGCCAGAATCTGATCCCGAATTATGGTAAAGAAAAATAACGTTGTCATGCTGTAGTGTTGCATCATGCGTGTTAAAAAAAAAGTCTACTGGTACATACATATCGAAGGATCAGTGATCAAAACAAGTGTTTTTCTTTTCAACCCTATTGTTATAGTCAGGCTTAAAAAGCTGAACAGCCTCATGTCTGTTCCATAATATAGACAGAATAACAGGAAACTGATTCAGATTCCACAATGCTTATCACTAGGGTGACCAGATGTTCCATTTTTAAAGGGACAGCCCCGTTTTTTGGGACTTTTTCTTATATAGGCGCCTAATACCTCCCATGCCCTGTCCTGTTTTTTCACAGTTGCTATCTGGTAACCCTACTTATCACTGGTTGTGCTGGGTATACGGTATATGGTCTAAAGCAGATGGTATGGACTATTTGATTAACAGATCATCAGCCTGCAGGACTAACTCAAATGATGACAATAATTCTCTTTATGGTATTAATCAGAACACATGAGTGAGTGAGGAAGAAAACAAACCTTCAGGAACTCCAATCAAGTATTTTTAGGGGGAGATTTTCAAAGGCACAAAAGGCAGTTGTGCACCCAACTCCTATTGAATGATAATGGGAATTGGGCACCTGACTGCTCATTGTGCCTTTGAAAAAAAAAAAACAAAAAAAACCATCCCTTTATCTGATAAACTGAATATGAATTGACACCAAGATGGCATAAATATATTCATGGCACACATTTTGGATGGAATGCAGGAAGGTTCATGGTTCTGACATGATGCTGACAGTACATACACATATGCATGTACATTAGAAGAAACTGACAATTCAAGCTGACAAAAGTATAATCCCTGTCAGAGAAGGTTGCTCTCCAGTTTAAATTCTATCTATCGTTATCTCAGCAGTAGTAATCCAATATTTATTTAAAATAATGGACAACTTGAGAATAAAGAGATTAATCCACAGAAGGCTTCTGCTAGTGACATGATATCACAAACTACTTGAATTTTGTTCTACTGCACTAGACAATATATTATGGAACAATTCTGTATTGACAGGAATAACTTAGGTGGTCTTTTCCATCTCTGATTTCTGTGGACTAAAATACAGCTTTTTGAATGCTATCTACTTTTTTTGTATTAAAAATTTCTTGTAAAATGTATTTGGGTTTATGTATCGAAGAATCCTAGATAAATAAAATAACATACATTTTCCTATAAAAGTGCATGTGACACCATGCTGTCTGCTACACTTAAGAAATTTTACAAGAAGTGTTTAAGGCCCTGCTTCAGCAAAGCATTTAGGCACATACTTAAGTCCCCCTAAAAATCAATCAATGGGACTTAAATACATACTTAAGTGCTTTTTTGGATCAGGTTACCTTCTTTTGTAAAATGGTATAATAGCAGAGCAGTGTTGTTGTAGCCATGTTGGTCCCAGGAGATTAGACTACCATTCCCAGACCTGAAGAAGAGCTCTGTGTGGCATAATAGCTTGTCTCTTTCACCATCAGAAATTGATCCAATAAAAGATATTACCTCACGCACCTTCTCTCTATAATAGCAGAGCAACAGTTCTACTAAAGTTAAAGTTAAGACCAGCTTTCGGGTTAAAGCTTGACATTCAAAGTGCTTTAAAATCCGTACAGTTCATCGAATTGCCTTGAAATTTGGGGTACGGTCATAGATCCAAATTTGGGGCCATTTGACCAAGGGTTTGCCAAGATACAACCCCTGGAAAAAAACAGCTTTTCGTAAAGTTGACACGTTCTTGAAATTTTTTTGTTCAGACAGGGACCAGACCAGGGTTCAGCTCATCGCACCAGGGTCTCAAACACTCGAGGGTTACCCCATCAGAGTGCGTGGCAATCACCAGCCCTTTGTGGGAAAATCAAATTAAAACATTGTTTGAAAAAGCATTTGCTTCTCTAGTTAGGCACACTGGGACTTGCATGCCTATTCAGGTGCCTTCTGGATTATACTGAGCAACGTAGCTATGCCAACCTAGCCCCCCATGTAGATACAGCTACGTTGACCGATAAAAGTTTCCATCCAAGTAGCCATCTTTGTTCAGGGAGCTAGTGTTCCTACACTGATGGAAAAACCACTTTTGTCCACGTAGACTGCATCTACACTACAGGGTTATGCCAGCATAGCTACGCTGATGTAGCTATGCCGGTACAGTCTTCATAGACACAGCCTAAGTCTTTTTGATTATTACCTAAATACAGAACCATATCAATAGCAAACCTAGGTGAGAACTACAACCACCTAAATAACCACCAGCTCCTGCCAGCAACTATTTCTGTGTGTTAAAAAACTAGGAAGTTCAATGGCAAAACCCGTCATTAAGTTTGCACAGTGATAGCTCGTAGTTTTCCAGAACATCAAGTTCAGCAAAACTCAAACTTCTGAAAAATAGGAAATACAGAGTTAAGGTAAATGCCCCCACAACCTTAGCTCTGCCCTTTTTGAGTGATGCCCCATAACACACATACCACACTCTGCCTTTTAACTGTAGTGGACAGGCACTGACT
This sequence comes from Emys orbicularis, assembly GCF_028017835.1. Classification (NCBI taxonomy): domain Eukaryota; kingdom Metazoa; phylum Chordata; order Testudines; family Emydidae; genus Emys; species Emys orbicularis. The sequence continues at coordinate 85,645,806 of NC_088683.1, forward strand.
ACACTTACCCTACACTCAAACCTTGAGCCTATTCCCCCCAACAGAATACTACCCAGGTAAGATGTAACACCCACTTTATGTCCTTTTACAGCCCCTGGACACTTTCACACAGGATACCACCTAAATCTATACATTCCCGTACCCATCATTAAATCCACAGAGTGCTCTCATATCCCACCTCACTACTAATAGCAATGGCAAGCCCACCGCAGTGCCTGCTACTGATACAACCTACAATTCTGTGTTAAAAATTTTCAGACTGGAACTTCAAGATGCACACACACACCTGAGTCTTTTGTGAACATGCATGGAGGGACTCAGATTCAGATCTCCTCATATCTCAGCCAAAGCTCTTCTAAGCTGCTCCAACTAATCCCTCTGTCAGGAACTGGAATGGAGACAATCAGGCCTAGTGGTCCAAGCTGGAATCAGGAGTCCAGGGTGGGGTTGGAGTTGGGCTGGAGCAGGCTAAGGCCTGGGGAGTCTGTTGTCACCATCAGGCAGGAGAGAGTTCCAAGTTTTATAGTGACATTGAGCAGATTGAGCAGCTGTTCCTCCTGTGTGGCTTATATACCTGGCCTGGGAGTCACACAACCAGTTCCTGGCTTGTGGATTGGCTGGAGCCTAGCACAGGAGTGACTCATCACCTTACAGCCTCCACCATTCACTACAGGCACATCTAACACACTGAATGCAGCTAGAGCACATGCTGATAATTCCAGAGACTATTGCCAGCTCCGGGGGACAGAGCTAAGGTGCCATGGGCGTTTAACTCTGTAGTTTCTGAAGTCTGAGTTTTGCTGAATTCAACATACTGGAAGGGCACAAGCAATCACCAGGCAACCTTAACTTTCCCTTCATAAAGGTTTTTTTCCCCATTTGGTTAATTTCTTGAACACCTCTATAAGACATCAACCCACCAGGCATTACTGAAAGATGCAGGACAGAAAGTATATAAAAGCTTGAGTCTAGAAAGAAAAGTGTTAGCTAGAAATGATTGAAATATAGCAAACAGTTTGCACAAAAAATGCATTAAAATGTTTTGTCAAAACTTCAAGAGTACTGGCCATGTTCGGACTTAGACAGTGACCCCAAGGCTCTGAATTGCATGTACTCCAAATTGCATTGAGAGTTAGAATATGGCTGTGGTTTGCAGTGGAAACTCATCACAATGGGATTGTCAGTCTTATTTGTTAGCATTTGACTTAAAGCACAAATAGTCTAAACTAGTTAAGAACTTTCTTTCTTTGCAAAAAGCTGTTTGTTGTAGAAAACACCAACCTTTATTTTTATTTCAAAACTTGTCACATGACACAAGATTTATAGCCAGTAGATGCTTAACACCCATAACAGAAAAACACTGTATACAAGAACACAATCTCCTTAAGAGATTCATATTGTACTCTAATCTAATGAACATGTCAGGACATCTTTGCATAATAGCCTAAAGGCCTCTTCCATTAGAAAAATTAACATACCCTTGTGTAAACTGCTCTTGGGGCATTCTTCTAACTGATCCCCCACAATTCACCTACTGTACAATTAGACCAGTCCATAAATTCTTAACCTAAATTAAGTCTATCAGCCCTTAACCACCAGGGCTTGCAGTTTTCTTGTCTCATTGACTGCTCCCTAAAAGCAGCCTTGGGTGAGACTGTTGTCCCTTCCCTATCACAGGTCTTTCTGCCTTCCCTTCCTTCCCTGTTCTTCTTCCTTTATAGCTGGGCTTGTTTTCTTCATTGGTCACAGCTGTGGCTGAATGCCACATGCTTCCACCATTGGCAGTTCTGACAGCTGTGGGAGTGTCTGGTCAGCCTGATTGCCTGTAAGCTTGAAGAGTAGCTGCATGCTAATGGATCAAGCAGGAGATCTGAAACATAGTTCTAATTTTAGCTCTGCCAAAGACTTGTTGTGTGGTCTTTCTTGAGCACCGAACTTCTCAGTGCCTCATCAGAAAAACAGGGGCAACAATACTCCTATACCTCTATGGGGGTTTGGGAGGCCTAGGCTTTACAGCAGGGGTTCTCAAACTGGGGGTCAGGACCCCTCAGGGGGTCACAAGGTTATTACATGGGGGGTCACGAGTTGTCAGCCTCCACCCCAAACCCCGCTTTGCCTCCAGCATTTATAATGGTGTTAAGTATATTAAAAAGGGTTTTTAATTTATAAGGGGGGTCGCACTCAGAGGCTTGCTATGTGAAAGGGGTCACCAGTACAAAAGTTTGAGAATCACTGCTGTACAGTCTTTGGAGACGTGTCAGATTTGCTTAGTTTGCAAACATCTGTTACTCATGATGATGCATGAGATGGAAAGAACCCAGCTTGACTGTTAGATCCCAGTGTGAATTTGTGGGATAGGAAAAATAAAACCAAACATCTTTGACTAAAGAGGAGGCGGGAGGGATAGCTCAGTGGTTTGAGCATTAGCCTGCTAAACCCAGGGCTGTGAGTTCAAACCTTTAGGGGGCCATTTAGGGATCTGGGGCAAAAATCTGTGAGGGACAGTACTTGGTCCTGCCTAGTGAAGGCAGGGGACTGGACTTGATGACCTTTTAAGGTCTCTTCCAGTTCTATGAGATAGGTATATCTCCATATATTAAATATTAAATTAAAGAGAACAAGGCCTTACACACTTAAAATGCTTTAGCAGCACTGGTGTGAAACTACCTACACCGATGGGAGGTGTTCTCCTGTCAGCATTGGTATTCCACCTCCCCAAGAGGTGGAAGTTAGGTCACTGGAAGAATTCTTTTGTCAATCTAGCACGGTCTACACGGGGACTGAGGTTGGCTTAACTACCCTACTCAGGGGAGGTGGATTTTACACACCCCTACCAATGTGGTTATGCTGGCCTAATTTTCTAGTGTAGACCAGGCCACACCGAGCAAAATGGCATTTCTCTGTTGTCCTGTCTATAAGTAACATGGTAACTTTATAAAGCAACAGAGGGTCCTGTGGCACCTTTAAGACTAACAGAAGTATTGGAGCATAAGCTTTCGTGGATGAATGCCCACTTCATCAGACGCAAGTAATGGAAATTTCCAGAGGCAGGTATAAATCAGTATGGAGATAACGAGGTTAGTTCAATCAGGGAGGGTGAGGTGCTCTGCTAGCAGTTGAGGTGTGAACACCACGGGAGGAGAAACTGCTTCTGTAGTTGGATAGCCCCTCTGCTATGTACATTGGTCAAATTGGACAGTCACTACGCAAGAGGATAAATGGACACAAGTCAGATATCAGGAATGGCAATATACAAAAACCTGTAGGAGAACACTTCAACCTCCCTGGCCACACAATAGCAGATGTAAAGGTAGCCATCTTACAGCAAAAAAACTTCAGGACCAGACTCCAAAGAGAAACTGCTGAGCTCCAGTTCATTTGCAAATTTGACACCATCAGATCAGGATTAAACAAAGACTGTGAATGGCTATCCAACTACAGAAGCAGTTTCTCCTCCCTTGGTGTTCACACCTCAACTGCTAGCAGAGCACCTCACCCTCCCTGATTGAACTAACCTCGTTATCTCCATACTGATTTATACCTGCCTCTGGAGATTTCCATTATTTGCGTCTGATGAAGTGGGCATTCACCCACGAAAGCTTATGCTCCAATACTTCTGTTAGTCTTAAAGGTGCCACAGGACCCTCTGTTGCTTTTTACAGATTCAGACTAACACGGCTACCCCTCTGATACATGGTAACTTTATGCACACCCTATCTGATCAATTCCATCATGTCAGGGAATCTTCTAGGCCTCCCACTGATTTTGGTGAAAAATTGGAAAACCAGAAGGTGAAATGGGGGGGACACACAGCCCCTTATATCTGGTTAGCAGACTCAGCAGCTTCAACCACTCTGTAATTGTATATAGATCTCAGAACCAGCTGACAGTAGCCATTAGCACCTTCCAGCATAACAATACCCCCCAACAATACCCCCACAACTCAGCTCTGCCCATCCTCCCAATACAGGTTAACATGTTTAACCTTGAATGACTTATCTCCCAGACAGAAAGAAGTGAGGGAGGGAGGGAATGGGACTCCATAGAGCCCCTGCCAAGGAGGGAGAATGAGGGACAATGGTATGGGGGAGGAGGACACACAGAGTCCCTGGTAAGTGGAAGGGGGTTGCAGGAGTCCCAGAAATAAAAGGGGATGGAAGGGTGACACATTGGGAGCTTGTAGAGGGCAAAGGAGGGATTCAGGGAGCCCCTGGTGTGACAATGAGCTCAGCTGACAGAAGCAACAGGAATTCCAAAATACTACTACTACTACAAAGGCCTGCTCTTTAAGTCATGTATGAAAACTGACATGCTGGTCTCCCATCTGCATACATCACAAACCCATCATAGGATTAGCAGGCTCCGTTTGACAGGCCTAGGAGTCAAACAGCAAGGGTGTGCTGCAGCTCAGGATGGAGTGAGGTGCCCACTCTGGCAAAGCTGGACAGGGGAGCTTGTCCTGCACTGACCTGCATTGTTACACCTGTCTGACGCTGGAGCTATTAGTCCTTTGCCTTCTCAGTGTCACCAGGTCTCGTAACTTTTTCCCAAGTCATGGGATTTCAGCCAGGGCTGGAGCCAGTTTGGTAATGAGACAAGAAGCATCTTGTTCCAGCCGTCAGCCCTGCCTAGGGGAAAACCCCCTGACCACTTCGACTGGCTGTCTTCCTAATTGCCCAGCTCTTGGGGAAGAGCAATCAGGGGTGCTGCAGGAAGCAAGCAGGGAGAGCTCTCCCCGCTCCCCTCAGCCATCCAACCCCATTCTCATGGTGGGAAAGAGAGAAGAAAATTGTCCAGCAGCTCCCCTAGTCCTCTCCTGTGAGCAACAGGATGGGTTCCTCTCAGTTCTGGGTTTGCAATGGTGCCCAAGGCGCCATGGCGCCGGGCCCACACACAGCAGGGACCCCCTCGGGCCTGGCGCTCCACTTCTGCTGCAGCCCAGCGGCCGCAGTGCTGGCTCTGCTCTCCAGCCCTTCCCTGACAACCTGGACCCTGGGCTTCTCCTCCCCACCAACTCGCTCTTCCTCTCAGCTGGCTGGGGCTGAGGGCTCCTCTCATCTCCACGCCCCCACCCTCCGTCACTGGCAAGCAGCCTACCAGTGACGGGGCAGAGAGGAGCCCTCAGCCACTGCCCTGCTGCTCCTCCGGGTTGCCGGCAACTGACAGTCTGCCACTTCGGGCTCCCCCTGGGTCGGGAAGCCGGAAGCCACGGACTGTCAACCAGCCGCCCGGAGTGGAGTGGACGGAGTCCCTGCCTGCCGCTCAGCTGCTCTGCAGCAGAGGAAGGGGGATGGGGCAAGCTGCAGTGCGCCTGAGTTTCCCTAAACCCAGCGACCAACCTGCACGGGCAGGGCTGGCTCTAGGTTTTTTGCCACCCCAAGCAAAAAAAAATTTGGCTGCCCCCTGTCCCAGCCCTGGGCTCCTCACCGCACCCCCCTGCTGCCCCAGCCCTGGGCTCTCCCCGCCCCCACACACCCCCTGCCGCCCCAGCCCTGGGCTCTCCGCCCCCCCACCACCACCACCTGCACCCTCCTTCCACCGCAGCCCTGGGTCACTGGTAACTCGCTCCCAGGGCAGGTCACTCAGCAGGAATTTTAGATGTGCACAGAACACAGACAGGATTGGTTCCCATATGGTTACAGAACTGCAGTAAAGTGGAACAATTTTCAGCTTGTGTGATTAGAGGATATCTGGATGCATATTATAAGACTGTCCTACATAAATGAGGAAAAGTTGAGGTGCCTTTATTATTCTTCTGTTCCACTCTTTCTTTCTATGGGGAATTTGCCAATACAATATCACTGTCTTCCTTTTAAACCAAACAAACAAAAAAAAGGCAATGGCTGTTGAAAATAGCAATTCCAGTCCTAATAACCACTGGGAAGCAGTGGCGGATTAATAATTTTGCTGTCCCTAGGCCGGGAAATAATTGCCGACCTGGCCCCGCCCTTTCCCCGCCCCCATTCCAACCCCCTCCCCAAAGTCCCCGCCCCAACTCCGCCCCCTCCCTTCCCCTATTGGATCCCTTCCCCAAATCCCCGCCCCCGGCCCCGCCTCTTCTCCCAGCGCGTGGCGTTCCTCCTCCTCTCCCCTCCCTCCCTGCCCCGCGAAACAGCTGTTTCGCGGCGCAAGCGCTGGGAGGGGAGAGAAACAGGACGCCGCGGCGCACTTGCAGAGGAGGCGGAGATGAGCTGGAGCAGGGGGGCGGGGCGCAGAGGGGAGCTTCCGTCCCTGAAAATTTGCCGCCCTAGGCCTAGGCCTTGTCAGCCTAGGCAATAATACGGCGCTGCTAGGAAGCATTTCTTGCTCAATTTTATCCTACTTTTTCTACAGCAAGTTACAGTGGATCAGTATATTTGATTTGGGAGAAATGAAGTAACAGCTGCCCGAATTGAGCTTGAGGACTCCTGAATTTTGAGGTGTTCAAATCTGAAAGGCAGGTGCTGGGGGGGCTGTGGCTCCGCAGGGGAGCATGGCAGCATGTATGCAGCAGCGTGTCTGGTGCTGCGCGGAGCCAGACACGCTGGTCTGAGTGGTACGGTAAGGGGGCTGGGGGGTTGGAGAAGGGGTAGGGAGTTCCGGGAGGGCAGTCAAGGGACAGGGAGCAGGGGGGGTTGGATGGGTCGGGGTTCGGGGGGGCAGTCAGGGGACAGGCAGTGGTTGGATAGGCATGGGAGTCCCAGGGGTTTGTCAGGGGACAGGTAGGGGGTGGGGTGCTAGGGGGGAAGTTGGGGGAGGTGTCAGGAGGGGGAAGTTGGGGACAAGGAGAAGGGAGACTTAGATAGGGGGTGGGGTCCCAAGGGGCAATTAGGGGCAGGGGTCCTGGGAGGGGGCAATCAGGGGACAAGGAGCAGCAACTCTTAGATAGGGGGTGGGGTCCTGGGGGGCAGTTGGGGCAGGGGTCCCGGGAGGGGGTGAACAGGGGACAGGGAGCAGGGGGGTTGGATGGGTTGGGGTTTCTGTGGGGGGCAGTCGGAGGGAGTGGATGGTGGCAGGGTGGAGCTACCCTCCCTCCCCGTGGAGTGTCCTATTTTTTTAATGTTAAAATATGGTATCCCTACCACAGTGCAGCTCTCCATTCACAGCAGGCTGCAGCATGAGGTCTCAGCTTCCTCACTCCCTCCCCCTCTTTCCTGTTGGTAGTGACCAAGGGAATGCTGGGAAATGTAGTTCTTTCCCTGCTCCAGGGCTGGCTTTATAGGCAGGGAGCTAACCAAGGAACTACAGCTCCCAGGGCCCCCTGTTGGTTCTCAGCTCCCAGGCTGGATCCCTGCCACCCCTGCAAATGGGCTGCCCCAAGCATGTGCTTGCTTTGCTGGTGCCTAGAGCCGCCCCTGTGCACGGGTCAGGTGTGGTGGGGGGACACCAATTTCAGAGGTTCCCCCCGGGCGCAATGTGTTGGGAACGGGGATCCCTATGCTACCATGTCACGTGGGCTGAGGACACTGTGTCAGCTGATCCCACAGTCTCCCACCTACCTGGGCAGTACAACATACATGGCCCTGCCCACTAGCTCCTCTCCACTCCCTAGTCCACCCACCACTTGCTTCTCCCCGACATCCCCTCCCGCTTAAGGCTTAGCCCTCCCACTTTTAAAAATGATTGCTTGCCCCTCCCCTCCTTAGGCTTTTCTGAGTGTCCAGTTAGCAGTACTGACTGGAAACTAAAAGTCGGGTTATAGGAGTAACCACATTAGCCTCCGCTCCTCCCACTCCCAACACCCACCCCAGAGGGTGGGAAGAGAACCCATCGTGCTGCTGCTGGAGGAGGGGCAGCTCAGTGCAGAGAGAGACAAAGGCCTTGGCTACACTTGCGAGTTACAGCGCTGTAAAGGCTCCCCCAGCGCTGTAACTCACTCCCCGTCCACACTGGCAAGGCATTTGCAGCGCTGTATCTCCGTGGTTGCAGCGCTGCATGTACTCCACCTCCCCGAGAGGAATAGCGAGTATTGCGCTGCCGCTGCAGCACTGCGGCGCCAGTGTGGCTGCCCAATGCGCTGTGAATGGCCTCCAGAATTATTCGGCAGTATCCCACAATGCCTGTTCTAGCCACTCTGGTCATCAGTTCAAACTCTACTGCCCTGGCCTCAGGTAACCAACCATGTGACCCACCCTTTACTTTCCCTGGGAATTTTAAAAATCCCCTTCCTGTTTGCTCAGCCCGGCGTGGTGTGGAGTGCTATCAGCGAATCTTTCCAGGTGACCATGCCTCCACGCGCCAAGCGAGCCCCAGCATGGAGCAATGGCGAGTTGCTGGACCTCATCAGTGTTTGGGGGGAGGAAGCTGTACAGTTCCAGCTGTGCTCCAGCCGTAGGAATTACGATACCTTCGGGAAGGTATCAAAGGACATGATGGAAAGGGGCCATGACCGGGACGCCCTGCAGTGCAGGATTAAAGTGAAGGAGCTGCGGAGTGCCTACCGCAAAGCCCATGACGCAAATGGCCGCTCGGGTGCTCCCCCTGCGACCTGCCGATTCTACAAAGAGCTGGATGCGATACTTGGGGTTAACCCCACCTCCACTCCGAGCACCACCATGGACACTTCAGAGCCGGTGGGGGTGGGGGAGGAAGAGGAGGAGGAGGAAAACAGGAGTGATGGTGGTGGGCCGGATGGAGACACCCTGGAATCCCTGGAGCCATGCAGCCAGGAGCTCTTCTCGAGCCAGGAGGAACGTAGCCAGTCGCAGCGGCCGGTACTTGGTGGAGGACAAACAGAAGAGCAGGTTCCCGGTAAGCGGGGTTTTTTTGGGGGAAGGATGTTTTTCGGTGCGGGCTCTTTGGGAGAGGAGGGTTAGGCATGCATGCCTAGATGCGGAATAGTGCATTGATGTGGTTTATCACATTGCGGTAATCGGCCTCGGTAATCTCCTCAAATGTCTCATCCAGAACGTGTGCAATGCGCTTGCGCAGGTTTATCGGGAGAGCCACCATGGTCCTTGTCCCAGCCAGGCTAACATGTCCGCGCCACTGTGCCGCGAGGGGCGGGGGGACCATTGCTGCACACAAGCAAGCTGCATATGGGCCAGGGCGGAAGCCACATTGCAGTAGAAGACCCTCCCTTGCTTCCCAGGTCACCCTCAGCAGCGAGATATCGTCCAGGACAAACTCCTGTGGAAGATGTTGGGACAGTGTTCAGTGTAGGTGCCCCCTGAAGCTGTTGGCTCTCCCCAAGGTACAGAAACCCAGAGGACAGTGCAGCCCTGAAACAATCAGTCCCCCTTACTCACCATTTTGAGGCTCCCATGGGATATGTGTGCTCTGTTTCGGACGGGAAAATTATGCTATTGTGTAAACCCTGTGTGTTTTCTACTCCTTAAGTGCGGGGGGAATCATTACTCTGTCTGGTATAAACAATGCTGCCTCTGTTAAATGTTGCATTTTGCCTATACAGCTGCATCAACCTTGAGACCTCAGCCGTCCCTCTTATCACCTGCTCAGAGACTGCAAAGACTCAGGAAGAGACAGCAAAAAAGCAAAGAAGACATGCTGCAAGAAGTGATGTGGCAATCTATTAAAGAGAATGAGAAAGCACAGAACTGGAGGGAGAGAGAAAGCAGGATCCGCCAGGAAAACGCAGCGCACCGGTGGCAAAGCACGGAGCACCGGCAGCAAAGCACGGATCGGCTCGTAAGCATCCTGGAGCGCCAAACAGACGCTATCCAGGAGCTCGTAGCCATGCAAAAAGAGGAGCAGTACCGCAAATGCAAACGCCACCCCCCCCCACAGCCCTTGTCCCAAAACTCTTTCCGTTGTGCCCCACTGTCACCTCCAACCCACTTTCCCCAACTTCCGTGTTCTTCACGCCACCCGCTGCCTCCAAAACCAGTATCTTCACCACCCAGCCCTGAAAACCACGACCCTTACCCTCTGCACTCCACCCCCATCACCATGCAGTATAGCTGTCCTGAAGTGCAGCACTCACTGCACAGCACACCAGACAGGACATACGCGAATCTGTGATTGTACCGTTCCCCACTCCACCCCCTTGTTTCTTTTCAATAAATAATTTTTTTTTCTTTTCAATAAATGGATTCTTTGGCTTTGAAAACATTCTTTATTATTGCATAAAGTAAAAGACTCCTTAGGCCAGGAAATAAACAGGCACTGCAAGTCTGCTTGTCTGCTTAGCAAACACTGATTCCTAAAGATTGGAACTACTGCACTTCACTCCCGTGCAGGGCACCAGATATCACTGCTGGTTTTCAGCCTCAAATTGCTCCCTCAAGGCATCCCTAATCCTTGCAGCCCCACGCTGGGCCCCTGTAATAGCCCTGCTCTCTGGCTGTGCAAATTCAGCCTCCAGGTGTTGAACATCAGAGGTCCATGCCTGAGTGAAGCTTTCACCCTTCCCTTCACAAATATTATGGAGGGCACAGCACGCGGATATAAGCGCGGGGATGCTGTTTTCGGCCAAGTCCAGCTCCCCATACAGAGATCACCAGCGGGCCTTTAAACGGCCAAAGGCACACTCCACAGTCATTCGGCACCGGCTCAGCCTGTAGTTGAACCATTCCTTGCTGCTGTCAAGGCTCCCTGTGTAGGGTTTCATGAGCAACGGCATTAACGGGTAAGCGGGATCTCCAAGGATCACAATGAGCATTTCAACTTCCCCTACCGTGATCTTCCGCTCTGGGAAAAAAGTCCTGGCCTGCATCTTCCTGAACAGCCAAGTGTTCCAAAAGATGCGTGCCTCATGCACCTTTCCGGGCCAGCCTGTGTTAATGTCAATGAAATGCCCACGGTGATCCACAAGCGCCTGGAGAACCATAGAGAAATACTCCTTCCGATTAACGTACTCGGATCCTAGGTGGGGTGGTGCCAGAATAGGAATGTGCGTCCCATCTATCGCACCTCCACAGTTAGGGAACCCCTTTTGTGCAAAGCCATCCACTATTTCCTGCACGTTACCCAGAGTCACGGTTCTTCTGAGTAGGATGCGATTAATGGCCTTGCAAACTTGCATCAACACAATTCCAACGGTCGACTTTCCCACTCCAAACTGGTTTGCAACTGACCGGTAGCTGTCTGGAGTTGCCAGCTTCCAGATTGCAATAGCCACCCGCTTCTCCACTGGCAGGGCAGCTCTCAATCTCGTGTCCTTGCGCCGCAGGGTGGGGGCAAGCTCCTCACACAGTCCCATGAAAGTGGCTTTTCTCATCCGAAAGTTCTGCAGCCACTGCTCGTCATCCCAGACTTCCATGACCATGTGATCCCACCACTCGGTGCTTGTTTCCCGAGCCCAAAAGCGGCGTTCCACAGTGCTGAGCATGTCCGTGAATGCCACAAGCAATTTCGTGTCGTACGCGTTACGTGGCTCGATAGCATCGTCGGACTCCTCACTCTCACTTTCACTGTCACTTTGGATCTTAAGGAATAGTTCGACAGCCAAACATGACGTGCTGGCGAGACTCGTCAGCATACGCCTCAGCAGTTCGGACTCCATTTTCCGCAGACAGATCGCGCTGCACAGAAACCGCTGAAAGATGGCGCCAAAGGTGGACGGAAACAAAGGGATTTCTGGGATGCGAAGCGATGCATCACGGGACAGGACCCAGAATCCCCCGCACCCACGCCCCCTTCCCACAACCCATGGCGCCAGAATGGGAAAAGGTGCTCTGTGGGATAGCTGCCCATAATGCACCACTCCCAATAGCGCTGCAATTGCCGCAAATGTGGCCACAACAGTGCGCTGGGCAGCTGTCAGTGTGGACAGACTGCAGCGCTTTCCCTACTCAGCTGCACGAAGTCAGGTTTAACTCACAGCGCTGTACATCTGCAAGTGTAGCCAAGGCCATAGAGAATGGACTAGAACCAGGGAAAAGATAAGTACCCACTCTATGTGGGCAGGGGTGGGGAGGAGATCTTGTTTATCCCCTTCCCAGCCCTGCTGTGCTTGCAGTTTACACCCAGCCCCTCCCTTGCTCCAGGGACCAACCCTAGCTCCCTCCCCGCTGTGCTTTTGCCCCCGGCCTTGCTCCAGTCAGCAGGGCCTAATCCTCCCCCCAGGGCCCACTGTGCTCATAGAATATCAGGGTTGGAAGAGGCCTCAGGAGGTCATCTAGTCCAACCCCCTGCTCAAAGCCAACCAACCCCAACTAAATCATCTTGCCCCTGGCCCCTGCCTCGCTCCAGCTGGGGACCAATCCTCCCCCCCACCCCCATGCCCCGCTGTGCTCTTGCCCCTGGCCCCTGCTTCGCTCCTGTGACCGGCTGGGAACCAATCCTCACCACCATGCCCTGATGTGCTCTTGCCCCCGGCCCCTGCCTCGCTCTGGGGACCAACCTGGGCAGCCTCCTACAGGCCAAGCCCTGGACTCCTCCCCACACTCTGCCAGTGCCCCTCACTCCTGATCTGCAGCCCTGAGCCCGCTGCCCACCCAACCCTTTCATTTTATTTTCCTCCCCTGCAGTCATTTATGGAAAGGCATATGGTGTCAGTGGCATATGTACGCACTGTAATCTACTGCAGGTGCGGGTGAGGTGCAGAGCAGGATTCTATAAACATAGGAGAACGAGCAACTCCAAGTGATAAAGAAAATAATGATTAAAGTGGTGCTCAAAAAAGGAGGCGTAAAGCAGAAGTTGAAGATAAGAATACAAAAGTGTGTCGTATAAGCAGTTACTTCACTAATAATCATATAGAGACTCCGGCTGATGATATTAATACTACTAGTAATGATGATGAGTGTGTAATTAATTAAACTAGTATAGCGGCGGGTCCAGCTGACATCGATCATGGCTCTGAAGAACAGGCTCTTTCTTCTGATGAAATCCTTTCACCAAATAAAGAACAGCTGCTGCAAAACACATCAGTACAATTACCCTCCTCTGATGCTGCCCCTTGGACCGTTAATGCCTTCACCCAACAGTACTGCATAGACATGGGCCCTGATTTCTGCCAAAATCGTGTTGGTGATGGAAAATATGCAGTGTCATCAAGACAACATAAGGGCAGAACAAGGTATTATAAATTTCTTATGCTTTTTAAAAAAAAAATACATTACTTGAGTCATTTTATGAGATCAACTCTTTCCAGCAAGCGTTGACTTAACTATTAATTTTGTGAGACAATTGAAATAAATAGGTTTTTGTTGTATCTATCTAAATGTAAAAATGTTCATTCTAGGTTGCTTGCTACTATACTATGATCCCCTTACTCTCTTAATGCCCCACAAATGTGCCTGTATTCATCACAAATGTTGGAGAGAATGCATTAATAGTAGCTGTTTATTATTTTAAGAAACTCTGTGATACAGCCTTCAACCAAGTGTCCCCAAATGGTGAAATTATTGAAAGGCCCTGGCTCATATACTCACCATCAACGGGCCGTGTCTTCTGTTTCATGTGCAAATTGTTTTCTCTGAACAGCACATCTACACTAGCTTAGGGTTACCATACGTCTGGATTTTCCCAGACATGTACGGCTTTTTGGTCCTCAAATCCCCATCCGGGAGGAAATTCCAAAAAGCCGGGCATGTCCGGGAAAATAGGGAGGGGTCGTGGGGCTTGGATCCAGGCTGGAGCTGCTGGGGCCAGAGCCGGAGCCGCTGGGGCTGGCGGTGGTCAGCCGCCAGCCGGCGCCGCTCGGCCAGAACCGGGGCCCGAGCCGAGCCGAGCCGGGCCGGAGCAGCTGAGACCGGGGCTGGGGGTGCTCGCGCGCCGGCCGGCACCGCTCGGCCGAGGCCGGTGCCCCGGGGCCCGAGCCGAGCTGGAGTCGCCGGGGGCAGAGCCGGAGCCGCCGGGACCAAGGCGGGCAGGAGCCACTCGGCCGGAACCGGGGCCGGCGCCCCAGGGCCTGAGCCGAGCCGGGCAGGAGACGCCGAGGCCAGAGCCACTCGGCCGAGGGGGCCGGACTGGGCCGCGCCTCCTTGCGCCACCCCGCCACCACCCCAGCCCCAGCCCCAGCCCCAGCCCCAGCCCCAGTTTACCTGCTGCCTGCCTGT